>NC_053431.1:42733539-42963933 GCF_007990345.1 Gossypium hirsutum | reverse complement strand
TCTAAAGAGGCGATATGTTCAAGGGTGCATTACAAATCATGATCTTGAAATGTTAGTAAGAGGTGCATAAGTTGAATCAAGGTGAGCAAGAAGAGCCAACTGAGCCAGATACCGAGAAGTCAACAAAAGAAACTAAACTGAAGTTAATTTAGTTACAGACACTGAAGAAAAAGAAATCTATCAAGGAACTGAACAGTCCTAAACCAGTTGAAGGATCTATAACTCTTAAACCAAGGTTGAGACAGAAAAGAACCAGTCAAGCTAAGTGTTGAACTTGGATCTACAACTCCTATGCTGACTTCTCCAAGTGCTTCAAAGAAATCAGAGTTGACAATTTTGATGGATATGTGCAAGTTCATGCACAATCAACAACAAACTTACTGGAAATATGCAAAAATTAGAGATGATTCAATTCGAAATACTTTTAAGAATATCTCTAATACTTTTTTTCTTGAATTCTCAGATGCTATCTTTGAGACATGAACGGAGGTACTAACTATGCAAGTAGAGATGGGATGAAAAAGTCAAGGAGAATGAGTCAGAAAAATAAAGGGGGGATTCTTGTCTTGTTATTATTTATTTAATTATTTGTAGGTCTTTAGGAATTTATTTCTTCATAATTAGGATTTAATTTCTATAGAATAAAACATTGCAAGCATGAATAAACTTAACACTTTTTTAGAAAGAAAAAAGACTAAGTGATGTGGTAATAAGAATGAACATGTCTAGGATAAGGTTATTAGGAAAGACTTGGTATTTAAGTAGTCTTAATGAACACCTCTCTTTCTTTTCAACCCTACCTAGTGTTCAATTTTCATTCATTACTTTGTTCTTGCAATGAGGACATTGCTTCTTTTTAAAGGGGTAAGGCAAATAAATTGCTCAATTTTAAAAATTTTTCAAGTATGTTTCAATCATTTCTTTCATAAGTATGTTTTAATAAATGAATGTTCAGAGACATTTTTTTAATGAGATAGTATGCAAGTATGAATGATGATTTTATCTGAGTGAAAGTATGTTATCATGACGAATGGAATGCTTGTATGATTTTAGTGTTGGGTCTTTTGGAGTCATTGAAGGCAAACAATAGATATCCAGACCCTTGAAACCTGTATTTGACCTAAAGCCTGTTATTATGCAATAAACCTAACTATAATCCCATTACAACTTTTTAAGTATCCTAATTGTGACATCTTAACTAAGTTGTCTGGAATAACATTTGAGGAATTTCAAAAAGATGATGCTTTTAAAAAAACGAAGGAAGAGCGAAAAAGTTTGCTCAGTCTCCAAAAAGGAAAAATGTATGAGCTTGAGTTCAAAATAAGTTTGGGGGTGTTCCAAGGTTCACCTTAAGAAAAAGGTTGTATTTCGAGAATCCAAGACAAAGTTAAAGGTAAGATTTTGAAATCGAAATGTTTATCTCTTAAAATCCCTACCTTTAACCGGCCCCCATTACAACCTTATAAAAGACCTATTGAGTTGATGATTATGTCACATACATTAGTGGAGAGGAAGTACTAAGTTCAACATATGAATTTCTTAATAAGCCTTATGATTGTTTGCTTGATTATAAGAAATATGTTGAATGAAGAATTTATTATGGGTGACTACACACAAACTATGATTCATGTTGGCATATTTGAACTAGTATAAATTTTATAAATTTTGCATATGAATACTTGTTAATAAAGAAGATCTATGAACATGAAGTTATTAATGCATGATTATGGGACAAAGATTGATGCTGCTTACATAGTTAGCAATTTTGCCTTAGCAAACCTTTTACTGTGCATAAACATTAACTCGGATGAGTAATGATTTAAGTTTGGGGGTGTGTAAACTAAAATATATAGGATTTTTCTTATGTAATTTATCACATTTTTACTTAAATTCGTTGTTAAAACTAAGTAATGTTTATAAATTAATGAATATGTGAAAATATGAAATTAGACATAGAAATTATTAAATGTATTTATGCTTTATTATATAGTTTCAATGCATAAAATGGCTTATTTTATATTTATTTGAACATATTATATTTTTAAGACATAAATGGCCATGCATGATTAAATTAAATAATAAATATAAAATTATATTTAATAAATCATTTTATATTTCATTAATAATTTGGTTGTAATTATTATTAAATTGATAATTTTATTCTTTGGTCCTTAACTTATTGATTTTTTTGGACAGGTCTGATAATTTTGCTTAGATTACAATAGTCCAAATAGAAGACAAGTCACCCAAATTGATACACATGCTATCCACTAAACCACTTTTTGGTTTAATTACACAAGGTCTTTGCATTGTTGAAGAAACTAGAGATTTTCTAGAAGATTACATTTGACCGAGTCTCAGTCTGAGTTATTATGGCATTTAAATTGCTTTAAAATCAAGCAAAATCAGCTCAAATTCCACTAATTGTGGCCGGCCACTCATGGAAGAAGTTTGAAGAGACTAAACCCATCTATTTTAGCAAACTACCCACCTCTCTTCACCTATAAATAAGACCTCTTCATTCCTCATTCATCATCCCTCATCCCTCATAATTCTCTCTTCTCTAGAGTCTCTTAGCATTTCCATTCTCCACACCGGAGCATCATCTCTTCTTAGAGATTTAGCAATTAAGCCTCTTAAGGAGCCGTTGGTCAGCCACCTTGGAGAGCCATCAGCAAATGAGAAAAGTGAAGAAGCGAGGGAGGCTCGTCACTCAGAGTCTTGGGTGACAGCCACTTTGATTTAGGTTTAATCTTTCTTTTCTTTAATTTAATCTAAAAATGTTTTCTATGTGTTCTTTGTTCTTGTTTACTACAATGTTAGCTTAATTTTATTTAAGCTAGAATGATGCTTTGTTTACAACATATTTATTTGATTCCTGCTAGAATGTTTGTGCTAATTGATCATGTTTTCAATTAAAATCAAGTTTTATTTCATTCATACGTGATTGAAATGCACCTGAATTAGCTGAGCGATCCTAACCAGACGATGACTAGTGGACACATAATTGAAATGTGCATGCTCAATTTAGATCCTAACCCGATTAAATTGCAGGTTACATAACAACTCTAATAAAGCTCTATTATTTGCATAGTTTTTAGATTTGTGTGATTAAACTGTTTCAAACCTAACACATCCTTGTTACCTCACACGAATGCTAAGAAACCCTTAGTAAATAAGGATAAGTAAAATGAATATTTATTAAGTAAAGGATTTCGAAAGGACCTAATGTGGTTTCCAAACTCATGAAAGATTGAGTTTCCATGGAATGTTTTTCTAAATGTTATTAAACATGTTGATAATAAACTGGGTTTCATTAAAGTAATTATCCTAGTTTATTTATGTTATAATTGTTGCAAATTGTGTTTAATTTTACTAAAATCTATTTCATTCATATAGTTTGCATACTTAGGATAATTTGCATTAGGGATCATTGCATTTAGTTTAATATATTTAATTTTAATCATCACTTCTCAGTCATATTGTGTTTTTATTTACCAAGTTGTTAGTATAATTTTACATTAAGAGATTTACACAAACACAATTCTTGTAGAGATGATAACTTGATACTTACTTATTACTTGATAACGACTGTGTACACTTGCACAAATGTACGCGTTACAACTGGTAATCCTAATTGAGCTTTTCTGAGCTTATATTACAAAAAGGATTTAGCCTGGACTGGTAATCCTGTTATATGATATGAGGCTCGAGAGTGTGTTTTCCGATTAAGTGCCTAATGGGTACTCCTAAATATGAATTGCAGGTTATTAATTGTACACCTTGAGTGTACTGTTGAATATCCGTCGGAATTTCAATGATTCAATGGATAAATACTTGACATGATATGAGAATTATGAGACGAAATGAATGATGTCTTGAAAGAATATAGTATAATGAGCTCATCTATGCTGATAAGATGCATATGTGAACATTTGTGTAACTAACTTGTTTGATTTAGTGCATATGTATAGGTAAAATTGCCTAATTGATGAAAAGCATGTTATTGAATGCTTAACGTTAATAAATGTAAATTGGTAAGTTTTATTCCTGTTATATGAACTTATTAAGCATGTAATACTTATTTGTTTTATTTTCCCTGTTTTATAGTGCTCGGAAGCTCGCGAAGGTTGGAGATCAGTTGGAGCATCATCACACTATCCATAAACTTATTTTGGTATAAATAGTACACTTATTTTGGTATAATGGCATGTATAGGCTAACTTGGCCATAGATGACTTAAATATGTTATTTGTAATCTAGCCATTAGAATGGCTAGTAATGGTATGTTTTGGTACTTATAAAGCATAATGTCATGACAAACTCTTATGGATTAAGTATAAATGACCAAATGATGTTCAATGTTTAGGATAAATAAAGGTAAGAATTCAAACATGTATCGATGCTATGTTATATCATATTAGATGTTAAAATTTGTTTAAATCAATGCTTGGATTGGTTGGTATTTGGATGTATGTTTGGTGCAGGATAATGGTAAAATTTGGTAAAATTTGGGTGAGAAATGAAGCTAGAAATGGCTTTATTTTCTCCACACGGGCAGACATACAGGCATGTGTCTAGACTGTGTGTGACACACGGCTTGGTACATGGGCATATAGTTAGGTCGTGTGTCCCTTGCATCTTAAATTCAAGAAGCAGAATACTCAGAATTGAGCATACGGGCAGAGACACGGACGTGTGTCTTAGGCGTGTGTGCTACACGGTTTGGAACACGGGCGTGCTTCTTAGCTGTGTGAAACCTATACCTAATTTTGAAAATTTTAATTAACCACACGGCCTAGCACACGGGCCTGTGGCACAAGCTAGAGAATTTTTGAACACGGCCAGCAGTACAGACGTGTTCTAGGGTCACACGGACGTGTCCCTTGGACCACACGGGCATGTGAACCCTGTAACTTAGAAAATTTTTGAAATTTCACGAAAAATTTTTAGAGTTCCCGATTAAGTCCCGATTCGACTCTAAAGCTCGTATAGGGCCTCGAGGGTCCATTTAAAGGACGTTATGAATAATATCGGGAAATGAACAATAATTGAAATGATTATCAATAAATTTTCTGAAAACTCTGGTAACGTTCTGCAACCCTATTCCGGTGACGGATTCGGGTCTAGGGTGTTACATTTATTGGTATCAAAGCCACGATTTAGTCGATTCTCATATTTAACGTAGCGAACACGAGTTTACCTATACATGCCATTATATAATTTGTGATAGTGTGATGTCTCCTGATCATTTTGAATGTGTTTTTCATATAGTAATGTCATCCAACTAAGCTAGAGCTAAATCCGAGGAAGCTGAGAGTAATGCTTTAGCTTCGGTTCAAAGAGTTGCATCTGCATCTGGTAGTGAAAGGCCCGTATCTGAGGAGGCAAAAAAGGTATTCTTTCAATTGATGAATGAATGGTTTATTGAATATTTAAGAACAAACCCAGTTGTACAATGACCTCCTCCACCTGCTCCTCTACTGGTTCCTGAGATGCCACAGGGTGCTGAACCTATTAGAACTGGTAAGCCTCCGGTAGATAAAATCTGTAAGCATAAGGTAGAAGAATTTAGAGTTACCGTAGATGATGATTTAGAAAGGGCTAAATTTTGGTTGGAAAATATCATTCGGGTTTTAGATGAATTATCTTGTACGCCCGCTGAATGTTTGAAATGTGCAGTGTCTTTATTGAAGGATAAAACTTATTATTGGTGGAATACCATAACTTCGGTGGTACCTAGAGAAAATATTATATGAGAATTTTTCCAAACTGAATTCAGAAAAAAGTATGTTAGTCAGAGATTCCTGGATTAGAAAAAGATAGAATTTTTAGGGCTCAAACAAGGGAATATGATTGTATCTGAATATGAACGAGAATTTGTTCGGTGAGCTAGTATGCCAGAGAATGGGTTCCATCTGAAGCTGACATGTGCAAATGATTTAAAGAGGGTTTAAATGAAGATATTAAACTGTTGATTGGGATTCTTGAATTGAGGGAATTTGTGGTACTGTCTGATCAGGCACATAAAGCTAAAGAATTGAGTAAAGAAAAGAAACAAGCTGAAAGAGAAGCGCGGGTTTCTAGTAAAAAATTATGAGTAAATCACAATCATCTGCTTCTAGGAAATTAAAAGTATTATAATCGTGTTACCACTTCTATGGGATATTCAGGAAGAGAGCGAGGTTCTCAATACTCCAACTGAGATCTTCATCTCCTTTTGTAACCAAGTGGGCAGTGTTGGTAATCCCAAATCGAAATGTAAGCATTGTAATAAACTTCATCACGAAGAATTTTGGTTTAGAAGTGGAGCTTGTTACCGATGTGGATCCCTTGATCATTTTCTTAAAAACTGCCTGGAAAGGGTTAAAAAAGAAATTGAACTAACTCCAAAGCCGAGTAATCCTGTTGTGAGAGGCAGACCTCCCCGTCACCCTGGTAATGTCAGTGGTAGCTGAAGTGCTACAAAAGATTCAACTGTTAAACTTGAGGCACGAGCACTAGCAAGGACATATGCTATTCGTGCTAGAGAAGATGCTTCTGCACCAGATGTAATTACTGGTACATTTTCTCTACTTGATACTGATATTACTGCTTTAATTGATACCGGTTCCACACATTCATACATATGCACAAACTTAGTGACTGTTAAAATTTACCTATTGAATTCACTGAATTTGTGGTTAAAGTTTCAAACCCGTTGCTAGTGTGTTATGGTGGATAAAGTCTGTAAAAATTGTCCGTTGATGGTAAAATATTATTGTTTTTCGTCTGACTTAATGTTATTGCCATTTGATGAATTTGATGTAATTTTGGGAATGGATTGGTTAACCCAATATGATAAGCAGATATATATTGTATTGAAATGTCAGAGTGGTGAATTACTTCATGTTGAATCTGATAAACTAGTTTGATTACCTAATGTGATTTTAGCAATATCAGCACAGAAGTATGTCAGAAAGGCTTATGATGCTTATTTTGCATATGTACTGGATACTACAGTATCCGAGTGAAGATTCAGTCATTGCCGGTTGTTTGTGAATTTCCTGATGTATTTCTAGAAGAGTTACCTGGTTTACCACCGGTTAGAGAAGTGGAATTCTCTATAGATCTTGTTTCGAGTGCAACACCAATATCTATAACACCTTACAGAATGGCTCTTACTGAATTAAAAGAGTTGAAAGCACAGTTACAAGAATTTATTGACAAAGATTTTGCTCGACCTAGTTTCTCACCTTGGGGTGCACCGGTTCTATTTGTAAAGAAAAAAGATGGATCGTTGAGGCTGTGCATTGATTATAGACAGCTCAACAAAAGTTACAATAAAGAACAAGTATCTATTGCCTCGTATTGATGACCTGTTTGACCAGTTGAAATGTTCCACTGTATTTTCAAAGATTGATCTCCATTCTGGTTATTATCAGTTAGGGGTAAAAGATTCAGATGTACCCGAAACAGCTTTCAGAACTAGATATGGGCACTATAAGTTTCTTGTGGTGCCATTCAATTTAACAAATACACCTGCAGTGTTTATGGGTCTGATAAATAGAATTTTTAGACTATATTTAGAAGGTTTGTGGTTGTATTTATAGATGATATTTTGATTTACTCCCGAGATGAAAATGAACATTCTGAGCATTTGAGAATAGTGTTGCAAACTCTGCGTGGGAAACAATTGTATGCCCAATTCAGTAAATGTGAATTTTGGCTACGGGAAGTTGGTTTTCTTAGGAATATAGTATCTACTGAAGATGTCAGGGTGGATCCGAATAAAATTTTAGCAATTGTTAACTGAAAGCCACCTAAGAATGTGTCAGAAGTTTGTAGCTTTCTAGGACTGGCGGGGTATTATCGAAGGTTTGTAAAAGGGTTCACAATGATAGCTTCTCCGATAACCCGTCTATTGCAAAAACATGTGAAATCTGAGTGATCTAAAAATGTTAGCAGAGTTTTGACAAATTGAAAACCTTATTGATAGAAGCACCAATGTTAGTTCAGCTTAAATTGGGTAAGGAATTTATAATTTACAGTGATGTATCATTAAATGGTTTAGGCTGTGTTTTGATGCAAGAAGGTAAAGTAATAACCTATGCTTCAAGATAGCTAAAACCACATAAAAAGAGTTACCCGATACATGATCTTGAATTTGAATAGCTAAAACCACATGAAAAGAATTACTCGATACATGATCTTAAATTGCCAGCCATAGTGTTTGCATTGAAAATTTGGCGGCATTATCTGTTTGGTGAAAAATGTCACATATTCACTCATCATAAAAGTTTGAAATACTTGATGTCATAGAAAGATTTGAATTTGAGACAGCGCAGGTGGTTTGAGTTATTTAAAGATTATAATCTGGTTATTAGTTATCACCCGGGAAAAGCCAATGTGGTTGCTAATGCTCTAAGTAGAAAATCCCTGTTTTCTTTGAGAGCTATGAATACTCTATTGTCATTATCTGATGATGGTTCAATTATAGCTGAGTTAAAAGCTAGATCGAAATTTTTGCAGTAGATATCTGAAGCACAGAAAAATGGTAGTAAGTTGCAAGTAAAATAGATACAAAGTGAATCAACTCCTGACTCAAAATTTCAGATCGGGACTAATGATTGTTTGTTATTCAGAGAAAGCGTATGTGTATCGAAAAGTTCAGAACTAGCATAAAAGATTTTGAATGAAGCTCATAATGGTAACATGTATATTCATCCTGGTAGTAATAAAATGTATAATGATCTAAAAAAGATGTACTGGTGGCTAGGAATGAAACGGGATATTTTGAGTTTGTATCTAAATGTTTGATATGTCAGCAAGTAAAAGCTGAACATCAGTTGCCTTCGGGATTGTTACAGTCATTTATGATACTGGAATGGAAATGGGAAAAAATTACCATGGACTTTGTATCGGGATTACCCCTGTCTCCAAAGAAGAAAATTGCCATTTGGGTGATTGTTGATCGATTGACAAAGTCTACACACTTTATTCTGGTACATATGGATTATTCTTTGGACAGATTGACTAAATTATATGTATTTGAGATTGTCAGATTGCATTGAGTACCTGTCTCCATTATTTTAGATAGAGACCCTCGATTTACATCTCGATTCTAGAGCAAACTACAAGAAGCTCTAGGTACTCAGTGACATTTTAGCACTGTGTTTCATCCCAAGAAAGATGGTCAATCTGAACGCGTATATAGATCTTGGAAGATTTGCTTCGATGTTGTGTACTTGAATTTGAAGGTAACTGGGAAAAGTATGTATTTGGTTGAATTTGCTTATAATAACAGTTATTAGTCCAGTATCAAAATGACACTGTATGAAGCTCTGTATGGTTGCAAATGCAAAACTCCATTGTATTAGACAGAAATCAGTGAGAAAAAGTTACACAAAGTTGATTTAGTTCATGAAATCGAACAAAAAGTGAAAGTAATTCAGGACAGTTTGAGCAGCTCTGATCGTCAAAAGTCCTATGTTGATCTTAAACGAAAAGAGATAGAATTTCAAGTCGGTGACAAAGTATTCTTGAAAGTATCGCCTTAGAAGAAAGTTCTTCGGTTTGGTCGTAAAGGAAAACTAAGTCCACGGTTCATTGTGCCATATGAGACTACAAAAAGAATTGGACTTGTTGCATATCGGTTAGCCTTACCACCAGAACTTGATCGTATTCATACTTTTTTTCATATGTTTATGTTACGACGGTATTAATCAGATCCTTCACATGTTATTTCTCCAATAAAAGTTGAGATTCATCCTGATATGACTTATAGTGAAGAATTGATCAAAATTCTGTCACGTGAAACAAAAGAGTTAAGGAATAAAAAGGTAGCATTAATCTTTGGCAACGACATGTTATAGAAGAGGCTACCTGGGAACCGAAGGATACTATGAGGAAGCAATACCCGAATCTTTTTATTGGCAAGATTTTTGAGGACGAAAATCCTTAAGGGGAGAGTTGTAATAGCCCAATTTTAGTGAAATCGAAACAGTGGTTTTGGGACCACAAATCCGAGCCGAAAATAAAATTTATTTTAATTTTATTACATGGTCCGTATTATGTAAGAAATGTCATGTGAAAATTTTGATAAGAAAATTTTACCAATTATGTGTTTAATTACGGGAATGACCAAATCGCATAAAATGCAAAAGTTAAATTCTAGTAGCTAGAAGTTGCTAGAAGGATTAAATAGCTACGGAATTCAAAACTTGAGGTCTTTATATGGTAATTAGACTATTAAGGAAAAGTATGTAGATATTTTTGGTGACTTATCCATGGTAATTTAGAAAAAAAGCAAGGACTAAATTGAAAATTGAAATAATTTAATTAATTAAAAGATGATAAACGAAATATCATCTTATTTTATGTCATCTTCATCCCCAAAATACATGGAAACCTTAGGAGAGAGAGATAATAAATTTCTTGGCTTAATTGGTTAAGTTTTCTTGTCCCATTTTTAGTAATTTTGATATTTTGAAATCGGGATAGCTTAATCTATCTATTTGAGGGATCAATTCGAAAAGTTATCAAAATATCAAAAGTAAGTCATGGATGAATATGTTGAAAATTTGAAATTTATGGTAGAAAATGAAAGGTTGCTGATAGATAAACAACTTTTACAAAGTGATTTTTGATGAAAACATGATTTAGGGAATAAAATGTAAAGTTGTGAAAATTGAAGAAAAATTCTTAATTTTATAGAATCTATGTGCTATAAATTTTATAGTGAAATTTTGGTTAGACTTGGAATAGGGAGTAAATTGCATAAATTTCATTTTTTGAGACTAGGGATGAAATTGGAATTTATGGAAAAATTGGGGGAAAAATGTTAATTTTTCCAAGGATGTAAATTGAGTCCACTTGAATGTGAAATGTGATAAATTGATGAATTAATTCATTTATATAGATCTGGATAATACAAATTCAATGTGACAGCCCAAAATTGACCCTAGTTGGGAAGTGGTTTCGGGACCGCTAAACAGAGTCACCGAAATGTTTGAATGTGATATTTATTGTCTAGAATATGTAATTATGAATGTGTGAAAATTTCAAGCTTCGATTTAGTCGATTGCATGTGAATTCAGTTAGTAGGATTTATGTGACACTTTTGAAATGTGATAGGCTAATCTATAAGGATCTAATAGTGCATGTAATAAAAAGGGAGAACTAGCATGTCAAATTTCCCCCCCTAATTAGTAGTGGCCGACCATGCTATGAGTGGAAACATGTCACAAACATGTTATGTTAGTGAGGTATGTTAGGAAAAATAAAATAAGGAGTATAGGTAATAAAGAAATGGAAAAAAAAAGAAAGAATGTGTGTGAGTGTTCCCCCCCCCATTGCCGTGAGTTAAAGAAAAGAAAAAAAAATTTGTTCATCCTTTTTCATTTCTTTTGGCCGAAAATTCTAAGGAAGGAGGAAGGAGTTCTTGCTTCATGTTTGGTTTGGAAGAGGATTAGGAGGAGGTTTGGCCATACTTGTATCTAGATTAAGGTATGTTTGAGGTTGTGCCATGAGATTCATGCATGTTTTTAGTTGCTAGCTTGAGTTCTAATTAGCCCATGGTTCAAATCTTTGCTATGTCATGGGGATGATATTCGGCCTAGGTGGATTTTGTGTTAATGCCATTGCATGCTAAATATGAAGCTTGTTAATGATACATGTGATGGTGGATTGATGACTCTTGGATTTTCTTTTTAGCATTTTTGAGTGAGACATTAAGTTCTTTGTTTAACCATGACCAAAATTGAAATGGTATGGTGTTGTGATGTATTCGGCCATGGTATATCCATAAGTATGATTTATGCTTATTGCATGGTAGGTAAGATTTGTGTTTTGGATTTACGTTCATGTTTAGTTATAATCAACTTTGAGATTCGGCTCTTGCACATATATATATGTTTGCACATGACGTATTGGTATGACATATACAATATCTCAAGGTATATATTTACATATGATGGTGTTTCGGTTATGGAGTACATGATGGATGCGTATTGAGTTATAATATGTAATGCATTAGTTAGTAAAAGGTATGCCATTTGTGTGTGGTATTGAGTATATAATTGGCCTCAACATAGACATGCATAATCGGCCACATGAATGAGTACATAGGTTGATGTGTTGTTCGGCCATAGGTAAGCATATTGAAGGCTTTATCTTGACTTAGAAAATTCGGCTAAGGAGAGTATTAACTAATGTGTTGAGTTTGATTCATGATTCCGTACATATGTGACTTTAATGTCTAATGAATATATGTGGGCCAAGTACCTTGAGTTCCTCTTTTCGATGCTCAAATGATTAAATCAATTTATTTGTTAAATTAAGCTCAAGAGAAAAGGGGAACTAAATCCGATAAAGGGAAGGAAAAAGTGGTCGAATAGCCATCGGAATCGTTCGACAACATCCGAGGTAAGTTTTCGAGTAATGGAACTTAAATTATGATTTGATTAGATTATGTCTTAAGTAAATCAAAATCATGCTCTTATATGTGGCTATTGAGCCGAAATTGTAAATGTGATAAGTGTCTTGTGTTTGAGCTTTGGTAATGAAAATGAAATATGAATGTGTCATGATTTATTGATATATGTGCATGGTTACTCGAATGATATCCGGGCTAAGTCCCGAAGGCTTTTGTGCTAAGCGACTACATCCGGACTAAGATCCGAAGGCATTTGTGCTAGCGACTATATCCGGGCTAAGTCCCGAAGGCATTTATGCTAGTGACCATATCCGGGTTAAGACCCGTAGGCCTTGTGCGAGTGGTTATATCCGGCTAAACCCCGAAGATGCTTGATTTGGGAACGAGCGATCTTGCTGTAAAAATTTAAATTAATACGCTCGTAAAATCCCAGCGATGAGGTATGTTTCGTGTGTGCTTTGAATTAGTTGATCCCTTACAAATCTGTATTCGCTCAGTCGATAAATGAGCTACCGGCCTTTGGCTAAGTTGATCTTTTGTGTATGAACATAAGGGTTGGTAATGTGAAGTAAGTATGATATTGAAAATTTGTGCATATGAAATTATCCGTTTAGCTATATGAATGCTATACTTTTGTTGTGCTAGAATCCCTTGCTCAAAACTTACTAAGCATAAATTGCTTACTCCGTTTCTTTGTTTCTCTGTTTTATAGATTTTGGCTCGTCAGCTATCGGACTCGGGATTTTTGGAAGTCGAAATCGCCCACACTATCAAAGCCCCCTTTTGGTACAATTTTGGTTGAACTTTGAAATGGCATGTATAGGACTACCCTTTTGTTGTTGGTCATGTACCCTTCGGTTTTGTGTAAATTTGGATAGCCATGCGAAAATGGCTTAAATATACTTTGATCATAGCATTATAATCGTTTTGTATGTTGTCCGTCGAGAGGTATGGAAATGTTGGTAACGGTAAGCCATGGGAAGGGTTATTCTTGATCACTTTTGGAATATGTATGACAAACTCTAGTTGATCCATGGAGGATCATGAAATAGGTAAAGTTTACCTTAAAAAAAAAGATGCTGGCAGCAGCAGTGATGTGGATGTGAAAAATCACTAAAAATAGTAGGAATGGAATTAAATAGTGAATAAATTATGTAAAAGAATCTTGATGAATCTATTTTCATAGGAAAGTAACGAAACGATCATATGGATAGTATGTTAAGAGATATTCAGGTTCTCGTGAGACAGGGCCAGAACGGTTTCTGGATTCCCTGTTCCGACTTTGGAAATTCATTATAAATTAACCAGAGATAATTAGAAGTCATGCCATATATGCATAGATTCCTTTTTGAGTATAGTTTCTATAGAAACAAACGACATCAGTATTGAAGCCCTGTACAGGGAGATATCCAAGTCGTAATGCGCAAATGTCAGTGTAGTCAATCCCTGTAACATGGGAGATTTTGACTAATAAACTGTACTAATTGGCCCAACCAAAAATTCTAGAAAAACAATTTTTAGATGCATATATGAGTCTAGTTTCAGGGAAAAATCACGAAGCTGATTTTCGAGTTGTGAAACTCAAGATATGATTTTTAAGGTGACAGTGACGCAGTTAGCCAGCTTGCCTGGAAAATTTAAAATGGATTGTGCAAAGAAGTGATTTAAGTCTGCAAACCCCTCGTGTCCGACTCCGGCGACGGACTCGGGTACGGGGTGTTACAATTTTATTGGTATCAGAGCTACGGTTTAGTCGATTCTAGGACTACCGTAATACGTTTGGGTCTAGCTATACATGCCATTTTGTGATTATTTGATAGTGTGGTGATTTCTGACGATTGAAAATGTGTTTATTTATAGTAATGGATCCCGATCCCGACCGAGCGGTAGCTGATGATCTTGAGAGTGTGGCGCCTGCTCCTGCACAAGGGACAGCTCCGGCGGACTCTCAACCGATTCCTAGTAATCCGAATGACGAAGCTAGACAAGCTTTCTATAGCGTAATGAATGATTGGTTCAACCAATACATTCGAACTAATACGGCTGTTCCACAACCTCCATTCCCGACTAATGCCACCCCCGCACCTACAATACCTCCGGCAACTGACCAAATAAGGTCAAATAAGCCCCCAGTTGACAGAATCCGAAAACACGGGGCTACTGAATTTAAAGCTACGGACAGCGATGATGCCGAGCAAGCTGAATTTTGGTTGGACAACACTATCCGGGTACTCGACGAGCTATCTTGCACACCCGATGAGTGCCTAAAGTGTACTATCTCCTTGCTATGTGATTCTGCCTACTATTGGTGGAATACGTTGACTTCTGTTGTGCCTAGAGAGCAAGTAACTTGGGAGTTTTTCCAAACCGAGTTTCGGAAAAAGTATATCAGTCAGAGATTCATTGACCAAAAACGGAAGGAATTTCTTGAACTCAAACAAGGTTCCATGTCGGTTACTGACTATGAACGAAAATTTGTGAGGCTTAGCCGATATGCGCGAGAATGCATTTCTTCAGAAGCTGTGATGTGTAAACGTTTCGAGGATGGACTAAATGATGATATAAAGCTGTATGTTGGCATCTTGGAAATCCGAGAATTTGTGGTACTTGTTGAGCGAGCTTGTAAAGCCAAGGAGCTAAGTATGGAGAAAAGAAAAGCTGATATGGGAGCAAAGGAGTTTCGTAAGAGGTTTTCGGGGAAGCCCTTCCCACAGTCATCGAAGAAATTTAGAGATGACTTAGGCCGGTCTAGGGACACTTCGGGTTTCTCTAGACGAGATCGCGATCGACCCCCTGTGAGCACACGAGTCACTTCGGTCGCCAGTGTTGCAAATGATCGTCGGGACAGAACGGAATGTCGATATTGCGGTAAATGGCATTCGGGGAGTTGTAGATTCCATGACCGCTCTTGTTACAAGTGCGGATCAGTTGACCACTTCATTAAAGATTGCCCGAGGTTGTCTGAACAGAATGTAAATCAGAGTGGGAAACCGGGTGCTACCACTGCTCGAGGTAGACCATCTAGAAATACGGGCAATGCTAGTGGTGGTCAGAGAGGATCTAGAGATGCTACGACCAGATCCGAGGCTCGCGCTCCTGCTAGGGCTTATGCTATACGCGCATGCGAGGATGCTTCCTCGCCAGATGTTATTACCGGTACTTTTACTCTCTTTGATACTAATGTGATTGCTTTGATTGACCCTGGATCTACTCATTCTTATATATGCGAAACCTTAGCATCCAGTAAGACTTTACCTATTGAGTCTACTGAGTTCGTAATTCAGGTGTCAAATCCCTTGTGTCGTTACGTGCTTGTCGACAAAGTGTGTAAGAAATGTCCCCTAGTAATTCGAGGTTCCTGTTTTCCGGCGGACTTGATGCTTTTGCCGTTTGATGAATTTGATGTTATTCTTGGTTTGGATTGGTTGACCGTGCATGATGCGGTTGTGAATTGCAAAAGCAAGACTATGGATTTGAGGTGC
This sequence comes from Gossypium hirsutum, assembly GCF_007990345.1. Taxonomy (NCBI): domain Eukaryota; kingdom Viridiplantae; phylum Streptophyta; class Magnoliopsida; order Malvales; family Malvaceae; genus Gossypium; species Gossypium hirsutum. Next base: position 42,948,036 of record NC_053431.1, on the reverse strand, counting down.
GCAAATAACGAGATGATCCGAGTTGAGTCTACGGACTTGGATGGGTTGCCAGCTGTAATATCCTCAATGTTGGCCCAGAAATATGTAAGAAAAGGGTGCCAAGCATACCTTGCGTATGTACTTGATGACAAAGAATTAGAAAAGAAACCCGAATCTGTGCCGGTGGTTTGTGAATACCCGGATGTTTTTCCTGAAGAATTACCGGGTTTACCACCTGTTCGGGAGGTAGAGTTTGGTATTGAGCTTGTACTTGGAACTACGCCAATTTCGATAGCTCCGTATCGTATGGCACCAACTGAGTTAAAGGAGTTGAAAGCTCAGTTGCAAGAGTTAACTGATAGAGGTTTCGCTCGACCAAGTTTCTCACCTTGGGGTGCACCAGTATTGTTTGTGAAGAAGAAGGACGGAACCATGAGGTTGTGCATCGACTATCGTCAGCTGAATAAAGTGACAATAAAGAATAAATATCTGATACCGCATATTGATGATTTGTTTGATCAACTAAAGGGAGCCTCAGTGTTTTCAAAGATAGATTTGAGATCGAGTTATTATCAGTTGCGAATTCGAGATTCGGATATACCCAAAACTGCTTTCAGAACGAGATACGGCCACTACGAGTTCTTAGTGATGCCGTTTGGGCTCACTAATGCCCCTGCGGTATTTATGGACTTGATGAATCGGATCTTCAGACAGTATTTGGATCGGTTCATAGTTGTGTTTATTGATGACATCTTGGTCTATTCAAGAGATGAGACCGAACATGATGAGCACCTGAGATTAGTGTTGCAAATTTTACGGGATAAGCAGTTATATGCTAAGTTCAGTAAGTGTGAGTTCTGGTTAAGAGAGGTTAGCTTCTTGGACCACGTGGTATCGCATCGGGTATTCGAGTTGACCCGAACAAAATTTCAGCCATACTTAACTGGAAGCCTCCGAGAAATATTACTGAGGTTCGGAGCTTTTTGGGACTTGCCGGTTACTACCGACGGTTTGTAAAAGGTTTCTCGATGATAGCCACACCGATGACGAAGCTACTTCAAAAAGACGTTAAGTTCGAATGGACGGAAAAATGTCAGAAAAGTTTTGATCAACTGAAAACTTATTTGACCGAAGCTCCAATTCTAGTGCAGTCCGAATCAGGCAAAGAGTTTGTCATTTATAGTGATGCGTCCCTACTTGGGTTAGGTTGCGTATTGATGCAAGAAGGTCGAGTTGTGGCCTATGCGTCGAGACAATTAAAGCCACATGAGAAAAATTATCCGACCCATGATCTCGAACTAGCTGCCATCGTATTCGCTTTAAAAATATGGCGACATTACTTATTTGGTGAAAAGTGCCATGTATTTTCAGATCACAAAAGTCTCAAATATTTGATGACTCAAAGAGACTTAAATCTGCGACAAAGACGTTGGCTCGAGTTGTTAAAGGATTATGAGCTTGTCATTGACTATCACCCGGGAAAGGCTAATGTGGTTGCGGACGCCTTAAGCCAGAAATCACTGTTTGCTTTATGAGCGGTGAATGTACTCTTGTCTGTTCTACCCGACAATGTGTTAGTAGCTGAATTAAAGGCCGAACCATTATTAATTCATCAAATTCGTGAAGCTCAGAAAGTCGACGATGAATTGGTTGCAAAATGGGTTGAGTGTGTTCCGAACAAGGAATCGGAGTTTCAAACTGATGATGATGATTGTTTGAGGTTCAGAAGTCGTTTGTGTGTTCCAAGGAATTCAGAACTCATTTCGATGATTCTGAACGAAGCCCATTGTAGCCGAATGTCAATTCACCCGGGGAGTACGAAAGAAACGTCAGTTTTGGTGGCATGGTATGAAACGAGACATCTCTGACTTTGTTTCAAGATGTTTAATATGTCAACAAGTGAAAGCGGAACATCAAGTGCCTTCAGGATTACTTCAGTCGATCATGATACCCGAGTGGAAATGGGATCGAGTCACAATGGACTTTGTGTTCGGACTGCCATTGTCAGCAAGTAAGAAGGATGCGATTTGGGTTGTTGTTGATAGACTGACTAAGTCGGCTCACTTTATCCCCGTGCGTACGGATTTTTCATTGGATAAACTAGCTGAATTGTACGTTTCTCAGATTGTGAGATTACACTGGGTACCTATTTCTATCGTGTCGGATAGAGATCCGAGATTCACCTTACGATTTTGGAAGAAATTGCAAGAAGCTTTGGGTACCAAGCTGCATTTTAGCACTGCTTTTCACCCCCAAACCGATGGTCAATCCGAGCGGATAATTCAGATACTTGAGGATATGTTGAGATGTTGCATCCTCGAGCTCAGTAGTTCATGGGAACGATATTTACCTTTGATTGAATTCGCTTACAACAACAGTTTTCAATCAAGTATTAAGATGGCACCTTACGAGGCTTTGTACGGTCGTAAATGTCGTACACCATTGTTTTGGACCGAGCTCGGTGAAAGTAAAATTTTCGGAGTTGATTTGATTAAAGATGCTGAACAGAAAGTAAAAATAATTCGTGAAAGTCTGAAGGCAGCCACAGATCGCCAGAAGTCGTACGCGGACTTGAAACGAAAAGACATTGAGTATCAGGTGGGAGATAAAGTGTTTCTTAAAGTTTCGCCTTGGAAAAAGATACTCAGATTTGGCCGTAAGGGCAAGTTGAGCCCGAGATTCATTGGGCCGTACGAAATCTCCGAACGAGTTGGTCCAGTTGCGTATAGATTGATTTTGCCCCCTGAACTTGAAAAGATTCACGACGTCTTTCATGTTTCGATGCTTCGACGTTATAGATCCGATCCGTCACACGTGATTAATCCATCAGAAGTTGAAATTCAATCTGACTTGAGTTATGAAGAAGAACCGATTCGTATCCTAGCTCGTGAAGTGAAAGAGTTGCGAAACAAAAGGGTTCCGTTAGTAAAAGTGTTATGGCTCAAACACGGTATCGAAGAAGCTACTTGGGAAACCGAGAATTCTATGAAAGAACGATACCCAAACCTATTTACCGGTAAGATTTTCGGGGACGAAAATTTCTTAAGTGGGGGAGAGTTGTGACAGCCCTAAAGTGACCCTAGTCGGGAAGTGGTTTCGGGGCCACAAAACTGAGTCATAAAAATAATTAGCTGTCATATTTGATGCTTATTATATGTATATATGCATGTGTGAAAATTTCATGTTTGAATTTTGTCAATTGTAAGTGAATTTTATCAAATAGGACTTATGTGAGAAAATTTAGAAATGTGCTAGGCAAATGTGAAATGGCCTATTAATGCATGTTGTGAAAATGATGGGTTTGCATGTCAATTTACCCAAATTTAAGCTTAGTGGCCGGCCATGCTATGAGTGGAAACATGTCACAAACATGTTATGTTAGTGATGTATGTTAGGAAAAATAAAATAAGGAGTATGGGTAATAAAGAAATGGAAAAAAAAGGGAAAGAATGTGTGTGATTGTCTCCCCCCCCCTCTATTGCCGTGAGTGGAAGAAAAGAAAACAAAAAAAAAGTGTTCATCCTTTGGTTCATCCTTGGCCGAAAATTCTAAGGAAGAAGGAAGGAGTTCTTGCTTCATGTTTGGTTTGGAAGAGGATTAGGAGGAGGTTCGGCCATACTTGTATCTAGATTAAGGTATGTTGATGTTGTGCCATGAGATTCATGCATGTTTTTAGTTGCTAGCTTGAGTTCTAATTAGCCATGGTTCAAATCTTTGCTATGTCATGGGGATGATATTCAGCCAAGGTGGATTTTGTGTTAATGTCATTGCATGCTAAAGGTGAAGCTTGTTAATGATACATGTGATGGTGGATTGATTAACTCTTGGATTTAATTTTTAGCATTTTTGAGTGAGACATTAAGTTCTTTGTTTAACCATGATCAAAATTGAAATGGTAAGGTGTTGTGATGTATTCGGCCATGGTATATCCATAAGTATGATTTATGCTTATTGCATGGTAGGTAAGATTTGTGTTTTGGATTTATGTTTATGTTTGGTTATAATCAACGTTGTGATTCGGCTCTTACACATATATATATGTTTGCACATGATGTATTGGCATGACATATATAATATCTCAAGGTATATATTTTCATATGATGGTGTTTCGGTTATGGAGTAAATGATGGATGCGTATTGAGTTATAATATGTAATGCATTAGTTAGTAAAATGTATGCCATTTGTGTGTGGTATTAAGTATATAATTGGCCTCAACATAAACATGAATATTCGGCCACATGAATGAGTACATAGGTTGATGTGTTTGTTCGGCCATAGGTAAGCATATTGAAGGATTTATCTTGACTTAGAAAATTCGGCTAAGGAGAATACTAACTAATGTGTTGAGTTTGATTCATGATTCCGTACATATGTGACTTTGATGTCTAATGAATTATATATGGGCTAAGTACCTTGAGTTCCTCTTTTCGATGCTCAAATGATTAAATCAATTTATTTGTTAAATTAAGCTCAAGAGCAAAGGGGAACTAAATCCGATAAAGGGAAGGAAAAAGTGGTCGAATAGCCATCGAAATCGTTCGACAACATCCGAGGTAAGTTTTCGAGAAATGGAACTTAGATTATGATTTGATTAGATCATATTTTAAGCGAATCAAAATCATGCTCTTTGTATGTGGCTATTGAGCCGAAATTGCAAGAGTGATAAGTGTCTTGTGTTTGAGTTTTGCTAATGAAAATGAAATACGAATGTGTCATGATTTTTTGTTAAATGTGCATGGTTATTCGAATAATGTCCGGGCTAAGTCCCGAAGGCTTTGTGCTAAGTGACCATATCCGGACTAAGATCCGAAGGCATTTGTGCGAGTTACTAATTCCGGGCTAAGCCCGAAGGCATTGGTGCGAGTTACTAAATCCGGGTTAAGTCCCGAAGGCATTTGTGCGAGTTACTGTAACCGGGCTATGTCCCGAAGGCATTTGAACGAGTAGATATATCCGGTTAAATTCTGAAGGTACGTGATTCGGGAATGAACGATCTTGCTGTAAAAATTTCAGTTAATACGCTTGTAACATCCCAACATTGAGGTATGTTTCGTATGTGCTTTGAATTAGTTGAGCCCTTACAAATAAGTATTCGCTCAGTTGATAAATGAGCTACCGGCCTTTGGCTAAGTTGATCTTTGTGTATGAATATAAGGGTTGGTAATGTGAAGTAAGTATGATATTGAAAATTGTGCATATGAAATTATCTGTTTAGCTACATGAATGCTATACTTTGGTTGTGTCTAAATTCTTTGCTCAAAACTTACTAAGCATTTAATGCTTACTCCGTTTCTTTGATTCTCTGTTTTATAGATTTTGGTTCTACAGCTATCGGACTCGGGATTTTGAAGTCGAAGTCGCCCACACTATCAAAGCTCCTTTTGGTATACTTTTGGTTGAACTTTGAAATGGCATGTATAGGACTACCCTTTTTGTTGTGGGTCATGGACCCTTTAGATTTGTATAATTTTGGATAGCCATGCGAAAATGGCTTATATATGTTTGAGCATAATGCTATGATCATTTGGTATGGATATGGTTATTGAGAGGTGTGGATATGCTTAACAAGGATTGGCCATGGGAATAGTATTCACTATCATAATTTGTGCTATTTATGCTAAAAGGGCTAGTTGAATCATGGAAACTATGAAATAGGTAAAGTCTACCTTAAAGGCAGATGCTGACAGCAGCAGTGATGTAGATTTGGAAAATCACTAAAAATATTAGGAATGGAATTAAATAGTGAATAAATTATGTAAACGAACCTTGATGAATCTATTTTCATAGGAAAGTAATGAAACGATCATATGAACAGTATGTTAAGAGATATTCAGGTTTTCATGAGACAGGGCTAGAACAGTTTCTGGATTCCCTGTTCCGACTTTGGAAATTCATTATAAATTAACCAGAGATAATTAGAAGTCATGCCATATATGAATAGATTCCTTTTTGAGTCTAGTTTCTATATAAACAAACGGCATCAGTATTGAAGCCCTGTACAGGGAGATATCCAAGTCGTAATGCGCAAAGGTCAGTGTATTCGATCCCTGTAACATGGGAGAGTTTGACTAATAAACTGTACTAATTGGCCCAACCAAAAATTCTAGAAAAAAATTTGTAGATGCATATATGAGTCTAGTTTCAGGTAAAAATCACGAAACTGATTTTCGAGTTGTGAAACTCAAGATATGATTTTTAAGGTGACAGTGACGCAGTTAGCCAGCTTGCCTGGAAAATTTAAAATGGATTGTGCAAAGAAGTGATTTAAGTCTGCAAACCCCTCGTGTCCGACTCCGGCGACGGACTCGGGTACGGGGTGTTACAATAAATACGTTGCCTATTAGATTAATTCTAATAGAGCCACACATGATTTGTGAGTATAAACAAATTTGAATTTTTATATAGACAAAGCAAAAACAATAACACCCTCGCCCGTATCCAACATTGGGACAGGGTTCAAGGTGTTACCTGACTTAAACTCAACCAATCACTCAAAAACCGAGCCGTAAAATTTCAATCAATTTAAAAAATTTCATTTTACAGGCATATTGTCTCGTATATGGGCTTATGAGGCCCAAAACATGCATTAGAAGCGGTTCAGGACTAAACCGAGGACATAAGAAAAACTTGAAAAATTTCATGCTTTAAGGCTCCACACGCCCGTGTGGCTTGCGACACGCCCGTGTGGCTTGGGACACGCTCGTGCCCTTAGCCCGTGTGCAACACTGACTTTAAAACACAGCCATGGCACATGCCCATGGGGGCAGACCATGTGTAACACATGGTCTAGACACACGCCCGTGTGTCTACCCGTGTAGACAATTACAAGGCTATTTTCCAAGACATTTGTCACACTCACAACATATGCACACATACTTATTCAATAACATACAACATGGCATAAATGAGCTCTTAAACATCTACAAACATGTTATGCTCATGACAATTTCTTATGCAATAAATATCATAGAATTTACTCACATCATTACCACATTCTTGTCATAAGTATCATTACGTCACAAACCTCATGTCCATCACTAGGCATGCATAATCATATCCACAAACCATTCATGAGGCATTATTAACTATTTACCAATCACTTAATCTTGCATCAGTTACTAACTCATCAATGAATCTCAATTTAATCTCTAGGCATACATGCTGTAAGCCACATCACAAGAGATAATAACATACATGCATAAGAATAATCATATAGACCCATAACGTCATTAGCCGACATAGGCCAATTTACATTACTACATACTACCTTTATAACAAGCCAATGCCTTTGGCTAAATCATAATATCACATACTCAACATTAAAACTCTATACATCTCATATACTCAAAACACTAGGATTTACGTACGCCGATAGCGTTAACTCGACAGTGTGATAATATCTCTGGCAGCCTCCAACCCAAGCTACCATGGCAACCCTAGGAAACATGGGAAAGAAAGAGGGGTAAGATTTATGCTTAGTAAGTTCATATGAAAAAAAATAAGCAATTCATTAACATGTTTTATCAATGTTTACAACATATTCTCAAGTTCACAACAAGCTGTCTTCCTGAGCAACAGTCACTAAATTATTTATATCTGGAGCTACGAAACTCCAAATTAAGTTTCGTTAATTTTCCTTGAGACTAGACTCATGTACCTTTAAATCATAAAATTTCTAGAATTTTTGGTTTAGAAAATTAGTACATTTTATTCCTCAAATTTACCCATAATTCACTGTCTGACAGTTCAGATCCTTCTGCACTAAAGTTCAATTATCTCATAGCACAGGACTCGAATAATGTTCTCGTCTATTTCTATTTAAACTATACTCATTAAGGATTCCAAGAATATAAATCATAACTCATAACCATTTTTTTTAATTTATAATGATTTTATCAAATCAAAATAGAGGATTTCGAAGTCATTCTGACTTTGTCCCACGCAACTTTAAATATCTCATTATAGGAAATTATTTTTCTTACATGGTTTCTTTTATAAGAAACTAGACTCAATAATATTTATTTCCATATTTTATTCAGCTTCTAACTCATTTTACACTATTTTTAGTGTATTTTCAAAGTTACACTACTGCAGTAACTCAAACCTGTCAAGGCTAAGTTACTCATTCATGATTATTGTTCACAAATTTAATACAACATCATTTCATCCATCATGGTAAGAACACATTGTGACAGCCCTAAAGTGACCCTAGTCGGAAAGCGGTTTCTGGACCGCTAAACCGAGTCACCAAATTATTTGAATATGATAATTATTGTCTAAAATATATGAATATGAATGTGTGAAAGTTTTAAGCTTCGATTTAGTTAATTGCATGTGAATTTAGTTAATAGGACTTATGTGTGACACTTTTGAAATGTGATAGGTTAATCTATAAGGATCAATTAGTGCATGAAATCAAAAGGGTGGACTTGCATGTCAATTCCCCCACTTAATTAGTAGTGGCCGGCCATGACATTGAGGATAGACAAAATGTGATGGGTAAAACATAATATAAACAATTTGTGATAACATGTTGTGGGGAGAACAATAAAATATGAGGGTAGTGGGAGGAGAAACCAAAGTTGTTTCATCCTTGCTCCCCCCCTTTTTGCCGTACCTAGAAGAAAAAAAAGGAAAAAGGCTTCATCCTCTTTGTTCTTCTTGACCGAAAAATCAAAGGAAGAAGAAAGGAGTTCTCTTGCTTCATGTTCGGTTTGGATGAGGATTAGGAAGAGGTAAGTATCTTGAAATTCTTGGAAATTTATGTATAAAGAAGGTGGTTAGTTCAAGTTCTATTCATTTCATGGATTAAATTTTGATTGATTGGAGGTTTGATATTCGGCCAAGTAGTTTGAAGCTCTTAGTACATATATTTTTCTTCCGTCTTGAAGGTTGAAATTGGGTTGTTCCTAAGGGGTGCCGGATGTGGTCATTGAAGGGCCTTGGGGAAACAATATGTGAGGCTTGGGTTATAGCATTCGGCCATGGTAGTAAATAGAAGAGATAAATGGTAGTAAGGTGATGTGCAAATGTTACTGTTTGATTGCTAGTGTATATATGTGTACTAGCCGAGTTTTGAATTTGAAAAATGGTTTGAGCACCATGTGTGGTATTGAGATTGTTTGAGTGAATTCATAGATATTTATATGATGAATTCGGTTGTAGATATACATGCTTAAATAAGATGCACACATGAATGAATAGATAGATTGGTGTTGCATGTATTCGGTTCTAGGCAAGCATAATGATGAATCTATCTTGACTTAGATAATCGGCTCAAGGAGAATTTGTTAAAGTGCTTAGTTAATTGATATTAGGTTAATGATGTGTGTATTCGGTCATAAAGGTGCACATGAGGAAATGTTAGATTAATTGTATTAAATTGCTCAATGTGATTAAAAATGCGTATGACCATTTTGTATTTGAGCTAAAGGTGGCCATATGACCTATCAAACTCCTTGTCATATTCGGCCATAAGCTAGCATAATGAGACTTTAATAAGTTAAATTTATTTGAATTAGCTCAAGAGCTTAGAGGACCAAAGTTGGATAAGGGAAAGGAAAAAGTGATCGAATAGCCGCCGAAATCATTCGACAACATCCGAGGTAAGTTTTTGAGTAATGGATCTTAGATTATGATTCGATTAGATCATGTTTTAAGTAAATCAAAATCATGCTCCTTGTATGTAGCTATTGAGCCGAAAATGATAATGCTTGATAAGTGACTTGTGTTTGAATTCTAGTTATGAAAATGAAATATAGATGTGTCATGATTTGTTGATATGTGCATGGATATTCGGATGATAACCGGGCTAAGTCCCGAAGGCATTTGTGCTAGTGACTAATTCCGGGCTAAGCCCGAAGGCATTTGTGCGAGTTACTATATCCGGGCTAAGTCCCGAAGGCATTTGTGCGAGTTACTATATCCGAGCTAAGTCCCGAAGGCATTTGTACGAGTTACTATAACCGGGCTAAGTCCCGAAGGCATTTGTGCGAGTTACTATATCCGGGCTAAGTCCTGAAGGCATTTGTACGAGTTACTATAACCGGGCTAAGTCCCGAAGGCATTTTTGCGGGTTACTATAACCGGGCTAGTCCCGAAGACATTTGAGCGAGTAGCTATATCCGGTTAAATCCCGAAGGTACTTGGTTTGGGAATGAGCGATCTTGCTGTAATAATTTCAATTAATATGCTCGTAAAATCCCAACGATGAGGTACGTTTCGTATATGCATTGGATTGTTGATCCCTTTTAAATAGTATTTCGCTCAGTCGTTTAATGAGCTTCCGACTTTTGGTTAAGTTGATCTTTTATGTATGAGTATAAGGGTTGGTAATGTGAAGTAGGTATGATTTTGGGAATGTGTGTATATGAAATTATCCGTATGTCATATGAATGCTATACTTCAATTGTGCCTAATTTCATTGCTCAAAACTTACTAAGCATTAAATGCTTACTCCATTTCTTTGATTCTCTGTTTTATAGATTTTGGTTCGTCAGCAATCGGACTCGGGATTGTCGAAGTCGAAGTCGTCCACACTATCAAAGCCCTTTTGGTACACTTTTGGTTGAACTCTGAAAATGGCATGTATAGGACTACCCTTTTTGTTGTTGGTCATGTACCCTTTGGTTTTGTATAAATTTGGCTTATATACACTTTGAGCATAGCATTATAATCGTTTTGTATGTTGTTCATTGAGAGGTATGGAAATGTTTGGTAACGATTAGCCATTGGAATGGTTAATCATGATCATTTTGGTGCTTTGTATGACAAATTCTAGTTGATTCATGGAAAACCATGAAATAGGTAAAGTTTACCTAAAAAAAACAGATGCTGACAGTAGCAGTGGTGTGGATTTGAAAAATCACTAAAAACATTAGGAATGGAATTAAATAGTGAATAATATATATAATCGAACCTTGATGAATCTACTTTCATATGGAAGAAACGAAACGATCATATGAGTCTTATTTTAAGATATATTTAAGTTTTCGTGGAACAGGGCCAGAGCGATTTCTGGATCCCCTGTTCCGACTTTGGAAATTAACTATAAATTAACCAGAGATAATTAGTCATGCCCTATATTTACAGATTCCTTTTTGAGTCTAGTTTATTTAGAAACAAGCGGCATAAGTAATGAAGCCCTGTACAGGAAGATATATAAGTCGTAATGAATGAAGGTCAGAGCAGTCGAACCCTGAAACAGGGGAGACTTTAACTAATAAACTGTACTAATTGGTCTGATCAAAAATTCTAGAAAAAAAATTTGTAGATGGATATATGAGTCTAGTTTCAGGGAAAATTTACGGAATCAGTTTTCGAGCTTCGGAACTTGAGATATGATTTTTAAGGTGACAGTGACGCAGTTAGCCAGCTTGTCTGGAAATTTTTAAAATGGACTGTGAAAATAAATGAATTATGTCTGTTAGCACCTCGTGTTCGACTCCGGCAACGGTCTCGGGTGCGGGGTGTTACACACATATTTATGCATCATAGATCATCACATACGAAGGCATTCTCATAGGCTTAGTGTACATACCTGCACAACGCGTAACATAACTCAAGTGCATACTCACCAATGACATACCTCATTGGGACCATCATCAACTCTTTCCTCGGATTACCTATTGAACACTTGGAATACTAATTGGATACTCGGAAAAACCTTTGCACATAAGTGCCTCAATTGTAACTAAAGCTACCTCATATCTCATGACATTTAAATGCTCACTCTTGAGCTAGTCATCTAGACTCATAATTCCTAGTGATATGTCACTCGTATCCTATTTTATTCCTAAGGTACAAACGGGATTTTTCCTCGCTTATCAAGGCTTTGTTTCATCATATTTATATTAATCACATACACATTAACATTCGTACAATTCATGTGATGATAACACTTAAATACATGTATAGCATGACATTATTTACATACGAACTTACCTCGATACCACAAAGGTGAAAAAGATGTAATCGTCCATAAATTGATTTTCCCCGTTCTAGGTCCAAATTGCATTTTTCAACATCTAAAACATCACATTTAGCTAATTAAAACAATGTACTAACCAAATTACCCCTAGGCTCGAAAAATGATTTTTATTCAATTCCTTTACTCTTTAAGACTAGATGAACCGTTTTCATAACTATGGCAACTTCCAATATCAACTATTTCACACACTTACACTTATTATACTACTTTACAAAATATCCCCTTTTTAGGAGTTTTTATGCAATCTTCCTTCACAAAAAGTGTTTATAACACTACCAAGACTCATTTTCTTCCATAAAAACTCAGAAAACAACACATATGCTTTCATGGAAAAACCCTAGGCTCTTAATCATTTTGCAAAATAGTCCCCTCTTATGAAAGCTCATGCTTTAGGGGTTCCAAAAATGTAAAAATCTTCAAGAAAAAGCATTAAAATCACTTACTTTCAAGGGATTTTCTTTGCTGAAAGTTCAAATCTTTAAAACCCCTTTCTTTGCTGGTATTTTCGGTCAAAGAAGAAGGAAGAAAATGAAAAAGTTGAAGCTAAGTCCTTAGGGTACCATTTTATCACCTAATATGACATCACCTTACCAAATACATTGACCATTTGAAATTTCTTGTCTCATGGCTGGCCAAGCCATATTTAGGGGTCTAATTTCACTCTAAAGGCCCCCAATTTTAATACTCTAGCTATTAGACACATTTGGGTACTAAAATACAACTTTTACCTTTTACGCGATTTAGTCCTTTTTCGAAATTGGACTAGAAATCGCTAAAATTAATATACCAAAATTTTCATGCACCTTTATAAACATGTAATATCAGATAAAATTATATCAAAATAAATTTCTCCTACCTCAAAATAGTGGTTCCGAAACCACTGTTCCGTCTAGGCCCAAAATCGGGCTGTTACAATTCTCCCCCCTTAGGGATTTTCGTCCCCGAAAATCTTACCAGAAGAAGTTTCTTTCAACTTTCACAAGTTACTACCACTCTTTTCTCAAGATTACAATTCAACATAGTCTCATACTCTGGATTTCTTATAGCCTTTCTATAGTTGCGGTATAAACCTCGACTTAATTCGAAGCACTGGAGGCTGACATTCTAGGAACTATAAACTCAAAAACATACGATTCAGTTACATTTGTCGAATAACATATTTGTACATACCATAACCATGCGGACTTTCATCATCAATATATCACAATTCAACTTGCATCCCTCTTTTTTCTTGGGAATAAGAGATATCCCGATACGAAATTCATAATAACCCTTTCTCATTTTCTTTCCTCTGTCAGCACTAACAGTAATAATCTCGAATACATTCAATATTTGGCTTTACTAGGTAGAAAATTCAACATCCTTTGGAAAAATAGATAAGATACTGCTATGAACTTTGTACTCAATGCTTTGCATAACTGGGAGTTTTTCGGTACGCATATCTTACTCGGAAATAATAATAACAGAAACCAAAAATCAGATCCTCTCTGAAATTCCAAATTGAAAGTCGAATCATGCTGTACTAGTTTAATTTACCACTTATAGCCACATTTCTATACTTTGGTCATCAACTGTTTAGAAACTTTACTAACATGAATAAAATGATGTCAACTTCATAGATGTAGTCTTTTTATTTGTAACACCCATTACCCGTATCCAACATCGGAACAGGGTTCGAGGCATTACCGGACTTACATCAAAACATTCATACAAAACCAGGTAATAAAATTTCATCCAAATTAAAACTTTTCATACACATGCATAACATCCCTTATACGGGCCTACGAGGCTGAAAACATACATCGAGGGTGGTTCGGGACTAAACCGAGAACTTTGGAAACTTTTGGAAAACTTTGAAAATTTCATCATGAAACAAGGTCACAGCTCGTGTGGCTCGGGACACGCCCGTGTCCTCATTCTAGGTAAGTCTTTGTTTATGACATCATCACAAAAATAAGGGCACACGGCCAAGGCACACGCCCGCACCTCCAGGCCGTGTCCTTCACACAGCTGAGACACATGGCTGTGTCACAGCCTGTGTGGCCAATTCAAAACTAAAGTACATGATGCAGGGCACACACGGCCCATGTGGACAATTTTTAGGCTATTTTCCAAGCCAATTGCCACCCTCAATAACAAACTCACATGCTTACTTTTATTGACCATTAACATGGCACATTTGAACATTCAATCATCCACAAACAATACAAGATCATGGTAACCTCATATCATATTTTACATACTTAAAACATCATGCTTAGTCAAGCTCAAATTTACTAATTCTCATGCATCAAAGTTTATAAGATTACTCCCATATCACACATTTAAGCCTTAGTTATCAACACATCATCTCATCTCAATTAAACCATCAAGCATTCACCACCAACAATATAACTCATTACATACACACAATCACAAGCCTCATCTCCATAACATAGGCACATGCATAATCATATAATCAACATAAGCCACCATTCATGGCTATACAAAAATTGAAATATAACCATTATAGGTCAACACATTTGGCCACATTAGTAATGACATATTTACAAAAGATAAAGCCCCTGTACATGCTATAGACTTAAGTATTTGAATACGTATACCCAAAATGGTAGCTTGATAGTATGATTGAATCTCCAGTGATCTCCAACCCGAGCTAGCTAAATAAACCAATAAGAGATGAAAAGGAAAGGGAGTAAGCTATAAAGTTTAGTAAGTTCATCTGAAAATAATAAGCAATTTATTAACTTGCTTTTCAAGGTAATACAACCATATTTGTATTTTTACTTATGTTTAGGTCAAGCTATTTTCTCGAGTCACAGTCACTAATTTATTTATATCCAAAGATACGAAACTCCAAATTAAGATTCACTAATTTTTCGTAAAACTAGACTCACATATATTCTTACCATAAAAATTTTAGAATTTTTTGTTTATCCAATAAGTACAGTTTATTCTTTAAAATCACCCCTATTTCTCTGCACTACAGCTTCGACCTTTCTTTACTAAAAATTAATTATCTCATAGTACAGGACTCAGATGATGTTCTCGTCTATTTTTATTGAAAATAGACTCATTAAAAATTATAGGAATATAAATTATAATCCATAACTATTTTTTACAATTTTTAATGATTTTCTCAAATCAGAGCAGGGGATTTCGAAATCGTTCTAACTCTGTCTCACACAACTTCAAATGTCTCATAATATGAAATTCTTTTGCTTACACCATTTCTTTTATAAGAGACTACACTCAATAAGATTAAATTCCATATTTTATTCAATATCTAAGTCACTTTCTACTATTTTTGGTGTATTTTCAAATTCGAACTACTGCTGCTATCCAAAACTGTTTTAGTAAGAAAATGATAATAACTAAATTTACCATACCTTCCTTTCTTTCAATTAGAAATCCATACCTTTATAAACATATATCATTATCCACCAAATTAACACAACATCATTTCACAATGTTCATGGACTTACCATTCATGGATTTCATATTAAGTTTAGTTTCTGTACATACCTGTACCGATCCTTACCATTTCATATATATACATAATGCCGTTGCATCTTCGATGTCTCGCACACTATGTACCATACTCGATACCTCGCACGCTAAGTGCTATTCTGGATGTTTCACATACGAAGTGTCATTCTCGATACTTTGCACACTAAGTGCCATTTATATATATATAGCCGAAGCTATCTCAAATTGCACACCAAATGCCACTTTTAGCCGAAGCGATTTTGAACCTCACACTAAGTGCCATTTTAGCCGATAAGTCGTTAATCATAACAATAATCACGTATAGACAATTTATACAATATCAGGCATTAAAAGCATAAATTTAACAATGCTTAATACATACGAACTTACCTTGATTGTCAAAACGTTGAAATGGATCGACTAGACCGAAACTCTATTTTTCCCTCGATGTAGACTCGTATGAGGCTTAACTCGATCCAATCAATCAAATTCAGCTATTCAATTCATATTCTATTCATTTTAACTCAATTTCATATTTTGGTAAAATTACTATTTTACCCCTACACTTTTGACCTTTTACAAATTAGTCCCTAAGCTCGTAAAATGCAAATTTAGTCAATTTCATCATAGCCCATCCTATCCAAATTTCATACATGCTCATCTCAGCCCATATTTTTCATTTATTCACACTTTCCACTTTATTATATTTCACAATTTAGTCCAAAATTGACATTTTTGCTAAAATTCACTTAACAAAACTCAACAATCTACCATCAAAGATTTATTTTCTATTATTAAACATCAAGATACTCAAATCGGAGGTACGGGCTAGCTAGAATACAAAACAATGATCTCAAAAACGTAAAAATTATTAAAAACCAAGACGAAATGGACTTACGTGCATGAACAACCATGGCCGAACCTTCAAAGCTTTGAGAACATTATGTTCTTTCTCACATTCGGCTATTGATGAAGATGATAGCATGTAATTTGGCTTTTGTTTTATTTTATTTTATTATAATTACCAAATATCATATTTAACCTTAATATACATTAATAATTTCCATTATACCAAGCCATGTAATTCCACTATCAACGATTATGGAATAATTACCACTTAAGGACTCCCACTATTTAATTCCACAGCCATTTAATATCTTTAACTTATAGAACACAACTTTTACGCTTTGCGTGATTTAGTCCTTTTTGCTTAATTAACTATCAAAACGATAAAATTTTTCAACGAAACTTTAATACCATCTTATTACCACTCAGTAAATATTTATAAAAATATTTACGACTTGGTTTAGAGAAACGAGGTCTCGATACCTCATTTTCTAAACCCACTTGACCTTAGGGTCATACCACTTGAACTTAATAAATCGCTTATAAAACAAAAATCACAATATCAAAAACCTTTTTTAAACTCACAATTAACTCGTAAATATTAAATATAATATTTACAAACCTACTCGTCGGATTTGGTGGCCCCGAAACTACTATTCTGATTAACCCTAAAAACGGGCTGTTACAACTCTCCCCCCTTTAGGGATTTTCATCCCCGAAAATCTTACCAGAAGAAGTTGCTTCCAAATCTTATGAATCACTTTCACTATTTTCTCAAGGTCACAAATCAATTTCAGCCTCGCATATCTTTTTCCCATAGCCTTTGACTTTTAACACACAGTGCCAGAGCATATTGTCAAAATTTTGAATTACTCACTCATAACACATAGCTCAATTGATCTATCAAATAGGAACTCTGTATATACTAAAACAATCATGCGAATTTTTTTTCCATCATCAGATAAGATCAATCGAGTAACCATTCTCACAAAAATAAGCAAAGATCTTTCCATTCAGCATTTGTAATTATATCTACTTTCTCTATACTCTCTTAATGAAACATATTCCAATCAGTTCACTAGTACATTACTGAAAATCATAACTTCTTTACTTAATCCAGACTGAACTCAGCACTAAAACTTCAGTTAATACTACTTTCAACTATTTCCAACTTTGCTAACTCGTATCAATCATTTAACTTTCACGAACATGATAATCTCATTAACTAGAACAACTTTAACTCATAACAACATCATTCGGCTAAAATATTCCAATAAGCATAGTTTCGTATCATACTCTCGAGAACATAGTTTCTTTATTCCAACTATCTGTCTATCTATATACTCATGATTGTACAAAAATTCATCACCATACTAGAGAATCATTTAAATACATATAACTCAATTCACATCTCGACAAATCAGTTCGCGCTGATATAAACAACTGAGTTGATTTCCACTATTACAACCAAGTACATGCACTCGTTCATAATTCTCTTATCATGCAAATCAAAGATCTCACAACTATATTAGCTCAAGGAAACGGAGATATTCCGATTAAACTCACTAACCTTAGTCAAGCTTACTCGAGAAAAGAAAACCACTACACATTTCAAGCTTGAGTTTCCATCATTTATGCCTTTGTTGATGACAATTCTTTACACTGAAAATCAGAGAAATCCAGATACTAGAATTTTCCACATTCCTATTATCAAATCCAGAAATACCTTCAAATAAACATAATCATCACAGATCAAAGAATGTACTTTAAAGATGAGCCATGTTAGATAATCCACACAATGAGGATGATAAGAAAACCCCAGATACGATCTCACAACAGAAACCCGAGAACATAACTCATAAGAGAATAATAATGAAGACTCGAAAAATTTTCTCAGAGAAAACCAGAAGAAAAATAATACTTATCTATTCTGGAATTCCATTGTAATAGAAATATCATATCTTTCGAGTATACACATAAGACAAACATCATTTGGCAAGAACGGAAGAATAGCCTCACACAAATTTTTACCATCGTCCTTATTCCAAATTAATAGAATAGAATTTCGAAGAGAATAAAGAAATGCCAATCATAAACCAATGGGTACAACAGTGCTTACGTCTAATATCATAGTTAGCTAATATTCTCGCACAATAAGAATTTCATCAGAAAGAGAATGATCACATAAACCCCTGGGGACAATTGAATATTTAGAACACCCAGAAGAAGTCACCGTACTTTATTCAACTTTAACCGTTACACACAGACATCTTTACAACTCATTTATCCTTTCTCTAACTAACTCTGTCATCAAGAACCCCGTATTATCCCACTAACTAAGGAAAACCAATTCGGAAGGAATCCTGGCAAACATATCTTTAAACTTCATACCCAAATGAGTAGAATAGCTGAGACCAATTTTCTTCTTTAACTAAAACATTATGATCTTTTAAAACATTCTGATATATCTTCTAAAATTGAGTTCATTTGTTACTCTGTACTCTACTCTGTTTGCATTACTAATTATCCCGCCATTGAACTCTTTAATCTCATACTTGTGAGCTTATTCAACATAATTCTCCTAAATTTTTTTTTTCGTCACAAAAGCAACACTGGTAAGGGGAAGTTGTAAAGCCTCTAACTTGACTCTCATAAATACACACTTATGACTCAACATTCACCGTCAATATAATATCATCATAATCACATAGTTTTCTCCAAGCAAATTAACATACATATTTATTTTACAACTGTTTTTGTCACCCACAATTTCAAACAGTAAATCTACTTACTCGAGCCCAATATCAGTTTCTAATTAAATTTCAACATTTAACTGCAATTCTACTTACCAACATTTGTCAAATTAAAGAGCGTCTTACAAGTCTGAGTACGTCGTTTACTTAAAGCCATAGTCCAATTATGGTCTTACACATACATTGCCAAGGCCCTGCCGTGGTCTTTATTTCACTTGCCATAACCCGGTTATGGTCTTATTAGTTGATTTCCATATGTATATTTAGTAAAAGCAACTATAATTTGTATCTCACATAACATTCAATACATACTTCATTATAGTCAAATAAACACATTTTGACATGAAACATATCTATACACAATTCTTTCTTATTTAATATACGTAATACAATATGAACTCACCAATTTTACTTTCATTTGATTCTCACATAAGTTCTGTACGTACCTGCATTACTTATTCTGATCGTACTTTAATTCTCGTCTTGAGTATGCCAGTTAAACCATTCAAAATCATTACAGATACTCAATAATCACATATAGCTCGTACAATGCCATATCCTAGATATGGTCTTACATGTTATCACATATCGATGCCACTGTTCCACATAGGGTCTTACACGAAATCACAATACAATGCCAATGTCCCAGACATGGTCTTACATGTAATCACATATCGAGTCAATGCCATGCCCCAGACATGGTCTTACACTGGCTCTCTTATATCGAGGCCGATGCCATATCCCAGACATGGTCTTACACTGGCTCTCCTCTTTCCGTGTCGATGCCATGTCCCAGACATGGTCTTACACTAGCTCACATGTGTTGCCATGGTCCAACCATGGTCTTATCTGTCAATTCATCATCGAACGATTGTACTCATTTCCTGCGTTCTACTCAATTTGACCTTCCAATTCAATTTCATATTATCATATTATTTATGATTCCATATCAAAACCATAAAACATAACATTATAATACCTTTAATTTAGCAATTGAAACATAAGAGTTAATCATATAAACACACTGATTATACATAATTCGATAAGTGTACATAAACACACATTCCATCATCTTGAGTAAATTAGCTTATCATATTCACTTAATCAAGTAGATTAGGCATATAACATCATATTAATACCAACACACATAGATAAGCTTATCACCACATAAACTATCATTTCATTCGACGTTTCCACATTTCTTAACTTATGATTATCACATTGCTTGCGTTAGCACATAAATATCATGAACTCCTATTCATACCTTTCTCAATTTTGACACATCATAAGCATGTTTCAATCCTCTCAATATCATTTCTCTGCATTACTGAAAATAGCTCGGTTGGAAGTCACCTCTGTCTTAACAAAATAATTTCGTTAGAGCCGGGAGATATCACACTATCACGAGTAGTAATATGGCATGTATAGCTAGACTCACATACATTAGGTTAGTTCGAGAATCGACTAACTCATAGCTCTGATACCACTAAATGTAACACCCCTTACCCATATCCAACATCGAAACAGGGTTCGAGGCATTACCGGACTTACATCAAAACATTCATACAAAACCAGGCAATAAAATTTCATCCAAATTAAAACTTTTCATACACATGCATAACAACCCTTATACGGGCCTACGAGGCCAAAAACATACATAGGGGGTGGTTCGGGACTAAACCGAGAATTTTGGAAACTTTTGGAAAACATAGAAAATTTCATATGAAATAGGGTCAGACGCTCGTGTGGCTCGAGACACGCTCGTGTGGCTCGGGACACGCCCGTGTCCTTAGCCCATGTAACTCTTTGTTTATGACGTCATCACAAAAATAAGGGCACACGGCCAAGGCACATGCCCGTGCCTCCAGCCCGTGTGGACAATTTTTAGGCTATTTTCCAAGCCAATTGCCACCCTCAATAACAAACTCACATGCTTACATTTATTGACCCTTAACATGGCACATTTGAACATTCAATCATCCACAAACAATACAAGATCATGGTAACCTCATATCATATTTTACATACTTAAAACATCATGCTTAGTCAAGCTCAAATTTACTAATTCTCATGCATCACAGTCTATAAGATTACTCTCATATCACACATTTAAGCTTTAGTTATCAACACATCATCTCATCTCAATTAAACCATCAAGCATTCACCACCAACAATATAACTCATTACATACACACAATCACAAGCCTCATCTCCATGACATAGGCACATGCATAATCATATAATCAACATAAGCCACCATTCATGGCTATACACAAATTGAACTATAACCATATAGGCTAACACATTTGGCCACATTAGTAATGATATAATTACAAAAGATAAAGCCCCTATACATGCCATAGACTTAAGTATTTGAATACTTATACCCAAAATGGTAGCTTGATAGTATGATTGAATCTCCGGCAATCTCCAACCCGAACTAGCTAAATAAACCTATAAGAGATGAAAAGGAAAGGGAGTAAGCTATAAAGCTTAGTAACTTCATATGAAAATAATAAGCAATTTATTAACTTGCTTCTCAAGGTAATACAACCATATTTGCATTTTTACTTATGTTCATGTCAAGCTATTTTCTCGAGTCATAGTCACTAATTTATTTATATCTGGAGCTACGGAACTCCAAAAACTAGACTCACATATATTCTTACCATAAAATTTTTAGAATTTTTGGTATAGGCAATAAGTACAGTTTATTCTTTAAAATCACCCCTATTTTGCTATCCGATGGCTTTGACCTTTCTTCACTAAAAATTATTTATCTCATAGTACGGGACTCGAATGATGTTCCCGTATATTTTTATTGAAAGTAGACTCATTAAAAATTATAGGCATATAAATTATAATCCATAACTAGTTTTGTACGATTTTTAATGATTTTCTCAAATCAGAGCAGGGGATTTCGAAATTGTTCTGACTCTGTCTCACACAACTTCAAATATCTCATAATATGAAATTCTTTTACTTACACCGTTTCTTTTATAAGAGACTAAACTCAATAAGATTCAATTCCATATTTTATTCAATCTCTAACTCACTTTATACTATTTTTGGTGTATTTTCAAATTCGGACTCCTACTGCTGTCCAAAACTGTTTTAGTAAGAAAATGATAATAACTAAATTTACCACACCTTCCTTTCTTTCAATTAGAAATCCAAACCTTTATAAACATATATCATTATTCACCAAATTAACACAAAATCATTTCACAATGCTCATGGACTTACCATTCATGGATTTCATATTAAGTTGAGTTTCTGTACATACCTGTACCGATCCTTACCATTTCATACATATACATAATGTTGTTGCATCTTTGATGTCTCGCACACTATGTACCATACTCGATACCTCGCACACTAAGTGCTATTTTGGATGTTTCGCACACTAATTGCCATTCTCGATACTTTCCACACTAAGTGCCATTTATATATATATAGCCAAAGCTATCTCAAATTGCACACCAAGTGCCACTTTTAGCCAAAGCTATTTCGAACCTCACACTAAGTGCTATTTTAGCCGATAAGTCGTTAATCATAACAATAATCACGTATAGACAATTTATACAATATCAAGCATTAAAAGCATAAATTTAACAATGCTTAATACATACGAACTTACCTCGATCGTCAAAATGTTGAAATGGATCGACTAGTACGAAACTCTATTTTTCCCTCAATATAGACTCGCACGAGGCTTAACCTGATCTAATCAATCAAATTCAGCTATTTCGATTCATATTCTATTCATTTTAACTCAATTTCATATTTTGGTAAAATTACTATTTTACCCCTACACTTTTGACCTTTTTACAAATTAGTCTCTAAGCTCGTAAAATGTAAATTTAGTAAATTTCATCATAGCCCTACCTATCCGAACTTCATACATGCTCATATCAGCCCATATTTTTCATTTATTCACACTTTTACCACAAAATTTATTATATTTCACAATTTAGTCCAAAAATTGACATTTTTGCTAAAATTCACTTAACAAAACTCAATAATCTACCATCAAAGATTTATTTTCTATCATTAAAAACCAAGATACTCAAATACTCAACAATGGAATTATCCAAATACTTTAACAATTTTGAAATCGGAGGTACGGGCTTGCTAGAACACAAAACAACGATCTCAAAAACATAAAAATTATTAAAAAGTGAGACGAAATGGACTTACATGCATGAACGACCATGGTCGAACCTTCAAAGCTTTGAGAAAATTATTTTATTTCTCACATTGAACATTATTTTATTTCTCACATTCGGCTATTGATGAAGATGATAGCATGTAATTTGGCTTTTGTTTTATTTTATTTTGTTTTGTTATAATTACCAAATATCATATTTAACCTTAATATACATTAATAATTTCCATTATACCAAGCCATGGAATTCCACTATCAACGATTATGGAATAATTACCACTTAAGGACTCCCACTATTTAATTCCATAGCCATTTAATATCTTTAACTTATAGAACATAACTTTTACACTTTGCGCGATTTAGTCCTTTTTGCTTAATTAACTATCAAAACGATAAAATTTTTCAACGAAACTTTAATACTATCTTATTGCCACTCCGTAAATATTTATAAAAATATTTACGACTCGATTTATAGAAACGAGGTCTCGATACCTCATTTTCTAAACCTACTTGACCTTAGGGTCATACCACTTGAACTTAATAAATCGCTTATAAAACAAAAATCACAATATCAAAAACCTTTTTTAAACTCACAATTAACTCGTAAATATTAAATATAATATTTACAAACCTACTCGTTGGATTTGGTGGCCTCGAAATTACTATTCTGATTAAGCCTAAAAACGGGCTGTTGCATTATTAATCAAGACAACTATACTTATAACCACATCACTTGAATAAGAAAAATCCAACTAATATATTTCCATATCATACTTTCAAGAATACAATTCCTTCATTTACGACTACACATTTACTTACCAATGAATGTGCAACATTATTCCCGGGCTAGAGAATAAACTTAGATGCACATAACTTAATTTACCTTTGTTGATAATAACCATTTACATGAAGATTAGAGAAATCGAAATATTACAATCCCCACACTTCCATTGTCGAACTACAAGCATAATCATAATAGATACCATTATTGCATGTCAAAGAATACGCTTAAAGATAAGCCAGGTTTGGAAATTCTCAAAATAAGAGCGATAGAAAACCAAGATAAAGAATTCCAGATATAATACCATACTAGAAATCCGAGAATATAACTCCGAAGAAAATAATGAGGAAAAATTGGGAAAATCCCTTAGAGAAAACCTGAAGGAAACTACCGTCCATACGCTCTGGAATTCCATCATAACAGGGAGAATATATTTCCATATATATATAAAATCATAATCAATAGAAATATCAAAATCGTCTCAAATAGATTTTTTTTACTATCAACTTCATTCCAATTTATCGGAATAGAAATCTGAAAAGATGGGGAAATATCGATCATAACTAACTGGACTAATAGAGCTTTTCATCTAATATCATAGTTACTAGCATCCTCATACGATAGAATTCCAACTCGAAAGGATAACCATACGTATTCCCCAGAATAGAGTAAAACATAGAATACTCAGAAGAGAAAGATAGCCATAACTTTTATTTAATTGAATCTGTCATACCCAGACATCTGTGCAAGTCTGACATTTTCCTCTAACTAATTCTGTCTTCACTAATCCCATACTATTCCATTATTGTACTCTTTAATTTCACTTTTTCAAGTTTATGCAGCATATCTCTCAACAATCTCATCGTATAACTCTATTCTGGTAAGGGGAGAAGATTGTAAAGCCTTTAAACTTTTGACTCTCAAGCAAATACATATTCAAGAACAACATAGCATTGATTCAAACCTTTCAAATTTCCAACTTGTTATGAACACATTTTCACATATCTCAGTAATACATACAACTTTATTTCATGTGAATATTAGCTAAACATAAGTGAATTTATCACAATTCAAAATTTCATTTCTTCTACCCAAATTATCATTAATGTCTTATCAAGTTCCTATATTTAGTCTTAATCACTTGCCAGTGTTTATCAAATTGGAGAACGTCTTACGGTTTTGAGTACATCGCTTACTTAATACCATAGTCCAACTATGGTCTTATACTAGCTCTCATCCATCTTTGTCAATACCGTGTCCTAGACAGGTCTTACACTGATACATGTAACTATGCCGATGCATGTCCCAGACATATCTTACACTAGCACATCTCATAGCCGACACATGTCCCAGACATGTCTGACACTGGCTAACATCTCGAGGCCGATGCATGTCCCAGACATGTCTTACACTAGCACTCATCTCAATGCCGATGCCATGTCGCAGACATGGTCTTACACTGGCTCTCATTATGTGGCCGATGCATGTCCCAAACATGTCTAACACTGGCGCACGTATCTCATGTATTGCCATGGTCCAACCATGGTCTTTTCCATCAATTCATTAGTGAACGATCGTACTCATTCCCTACGTTCCACCCAATTTGATCTTTCATTACAACTTTCATACTATTATGACATTTATGATTCTGTAACTGAGATTATAAAGCATAACATTACGACATCTTGACTTCATTAATCTAGATATAAATGTCAACCTCATGTATATACTGATTACTAATCATGCAATAAAAGCATTCATATATACATTCTGTCATTCAAGCAATTTTTTTTTTCATAAACACTTGGCCAATCAAGTTGGACATTTAACATTGTATGAATACTAACATGCATAAAAGAGCTTTTTCACAACTTAACTTTGTTTTATACCACTATTTCACATTCTTTAACTCAAGAGTGTCACATAATGAATACTAGTTCATGTAAAAATCATGAATTTCTTTTCAAACCTTTCCCATTTTCAGCATATCACAAGCATGATTCAATAATCTCAACTTTACTCTTATCTCTATCAAGATTTGCTCGGTTGGAACTCATTCCTGTCTTAACCAACAGTTTTGTTAGGGCTAGGAGATATCACACTATCACGAGTAATACTATGGCATGTATAGCTAGACTCTCTTACGCTAGGTTAGCCCGGGAATCGACTAAATCATGCTTTGATACCACTAAACGTAACACCCATTGCCCGTATCCGACGTCGGGACAGGGTTCAAGGTGTTACTTGACTTAAACTCAACCAATCACACAAAAATCGAGCCGTAAAATTTTAATCAATTTAAAACATTTCATTGTACAGGCATACTATCCAGTATATGGGCTTACGAGGCCCAAAACATGCATTAGATCTGATTCGGGACTAAACCGAGAACTTAAGAAAAACTTGAAAATTTCATGCTTTAAGGCTCCACACGCTCGTGTGGATATAGACCGTGTAGTCACACACGCCCGTGTGGCTTGGGACATGCCCGTGCCCTTAGATCGTGTGCAACACCGACTTTCAAACACGGCCATGGCACACGCCATGGGGGCAGACCATGTGTCACACACGGTCTAGACATACGCCCGTGTGTCTACCCGTGTAGACAATTACAAGGCTATTTTCCAAGCCATTTGTCACCCTCACAACATATGCACACATACATATTCAATAACATACAACACGACATAAATGAGCTCTTAAACATCTACAAACATGTTATGCTCATGACAATTTCTTATGCAATAAATATCATAGAATTTACTCATATCATTACCACATACTTGTCATAAGTATCATTACGTCACAAACCTCATGTCCATCACTAGGCATGCATAATCATATCCAAAAACAATTCATGAGGCATTATTAACTATTTACCAATCACTTAATCTTGAATCAGCTACTAACTCATCAATGAATCTTAATTTAATCTCTAGGCATACATGCTGTAAGCCACATCACAATAGATAATAACATACATGCATAAGAATAATCATATAAGCCTATAACGTCATTAGCCGACATAGGCCAATTTACATGACTACATACTACCTTAATAACAAGCCAATGCCTTTGGCTAAATCATAATATCACATACTCAACATTAAAACTCTATACATCTCATATACTCAAAACACTAGGATTTACGTACGCTGATAGCGTTACCTCAACAGTGTGATAATATCTCTGACGGCCTCCAACCCAAGCTACCATGGTAACCCTAGGTAACATGGGAAAGAAAGAGGGGTAAGATTTATGCTTAGTAAGTTCATATGAAAAAAAAAGCAATTCATTAACATGTTTTATCAATGTTTACAACATATTCTCAAGTTCACAACAAGTTGTCTTCCTGAGCAACAGTCACTAAATTATTTATATCTGGAGCTATGAAACTCCAAATTAAGTTCTGTTAATTTTCCATGACACTAGACTCATGTAAATTTCTACCATAAAATTTCCAAAATTTTTTGTTTAGCCAATTAGCACAGTTTATTCCTCCAATTTACCCCTGATTCACTGTCTGACAGTTCAGACCCTTTTGCACTAAACTTTAATTATCTCATAGCACAGGACTCAAATAATGTTCTTGTCTATTTCTCTTGAAACTAGGCTCATTAAGGATTCCAAGAATATAAATCATAACTCACAAATTTTTTTTACAATTTATAATGATTTTCTCAAATCAGAACAGGGGATTTCGAAGTCATTCTGAATCTGACCCACGCAGCTTCAAATATCTCATTATAGGAAATTCTTTGCTTAAAATGTTTCTTTTATAAGAAACTAGACTCAATAAGATTTATTTACATATTTTATTCAGCTTCTAACTCATTTTCCACTATTTTTAGTGTATTTTCAAAGTTACACTATTGCAGTAACTCAAATCTTTCAAGGGGCTAAGTTACTCATTCATGATCATTGTTCACAAATTTAATACAACATCATTTCATCCATCATGGTAAGAACACATATTTATGCATCATAGATCATCACATACCAAGGCATTCTCATAGGCGTAGTGTACATACTTGCACAACTCGTAACATAACTCAAGTGCATACTCACCAATGACTTACCTCATTGGGACCATCATCAACTTTGTCCTCGAATTACCCGTTGAACACTTGGAATACTAATTGGATACTCAGAAAAACCTTTGCACATAAGTGCCTCAACTATAGCTAAAGCTACCTCATATCTCATGACATTTAAATGCTCACTCTCGAGCTAGTCATCTAGACTTATAATTCCTAGTGACATGTCACTCGTATCCTATTTTATTCTTAAGGTTTAAACGGGATTTTTCTCGCTTATTAAGGCTTTGTCTCATCATATTTATATTAATCACATACACATTAATATTTGTACAATTCATGTTATGATAACATTTAAATACATGTATAGCATGGTATTATTTACATACGAACTTACCTCGATACCACAAAGGTGAAAAAGACGTAATCGTCCATAAATTGATTTTCCCCGTTCTAGGCCCAAATCACATTTTTCAACATATAAAACATCACATTTAGCTAATTAAAACAATGTAATAATGAAATTAGTCTATTGACACACTTGGGCAATTTTTACAATTTTGCCCCTATATTTTGCCAAAATTACCAAATTACCCCTAGGCTCGAAAAATGGTTTTTATTCAATTTCTTTACTCTTTAAGACTAGATGAATTATTTTCATAACTATAGCAACTCACAACATCAACTATTTAATAGACTTACTGTAATATCCCGAATTAGGGCCTAATCAGAATAGTGGTTTCGTGACCATAAATCCGAGATAGAAATAATTATTTTATAATTATTTTTAGGTTTATGATATGATTGCATGATTGTGTGAAAATTTCGTGATGAAATTCTATGCCTAAAGTGCTTAAATTGAAAGTAGGGACTAAATCGAATAAGTTGCAAAACTTGCATTCTAGAAGTTTTTAGTATGAAATTGTTTTGGAATATTAATGAGGAGGTCTTAAATAGAAATTTGACCAATTTTAAGTTCATGGACAAAATTAGGACATGGAAGGAATTTTTGGAAAGTTTAGTAATAAGGGTATTTTGGTCATTTAGTTATTAAAATGAATTAAAAACAAAATTAAAAGCCAATTTTTGTCCATCTTCTTCATTAGGCCGAAATTTCAAGGGTTCTCCATAGCTAGGGTTTGTTTCAAGCTTCCAAGCTCCATAGTAAGTGATTCCAAGCCCCGTTTTTAATGATTTTTACGATTTTGAGATCCCGGTAACTCGATAAAGCTTATGTTAGCAATAATTTAACCTAGGGTTTATATTTGGAAAAATACCCATAGGTGAAATTTGTGTATTTTGATGTTTTATGATAGAATATGAAGTTTTAAATTATGTTAGACAACTTGTACTACTCGATTTTAAGCAAAAACGAGTAAAAGGGCTTAATCGGTAAAAATACCTAATAGTCACAAGTACATGTTAGAGTGAGAATTTGATGTTGCCGTAGAAGAGAAAAGTGATCAGCATGTTGTAAAACATAAGAATAAGGAATAAATTTTAATCCCGAGCCTAGGGGCAAAAATGTAAATATGCAAAAGTTTAGGGGTAAAATTGTAATTTTGCCAAAATTTGAGTTAAGGATTAATTTGATAATGTGAGTATTAAATAAGCTAAATGTGTTATTTTAGATCAAGAAAGACGTGGAATCGACCTCAATCGAGGAAAAGAAAAGATTGTGGACTAAATTGAAAAATCTTTGTATTTTGGTACCAAGGTAAGTTCATGTGTAAATAATGTATCATAATGGTTATTTTTAAGTTATTGATGTTAATTATATGTTATGCTGAATTTTATTATGAAATGTATGCTTTGTGGTTAATTTCAAATAATATGTAAATTATGTGAACTACTTGTTAAATATAATTGTTACCGAGTATTGATTTCGGCATTCTACGGAAGATGGTAAGGATAAGTGTTCGAGGAAAAATCCCGTTTGAACCTTAGGAATAGATTAGGATACAAGTGACATGTCACTAGGATGATTGAGCATCCGAACTCGTTGAGTTGAGTCCGAGTTCACTTATGGATGCGAATGTCCGAACTCGTTGAGTTGAGTCCGAGTTCGTGAGATGTAACTAGGCATCCGAACTCGTTGAGTTGAGTCCGAGTTCACTTATGGATGCGAACGCCTGAGCTCGTTGAGTTGAGTCCGAGTTCGCTTATGGGCGGGTTACATGATTGCTTGATTGCATATATGGCACTTATGTGCAAGTTATCCATGTATCCGAATTATATTCCGATGTGTTCAACGGGTAAAGTTCTACTCAATGGAGGAATATTCGAGATGTAAAGAGAAGTATTGGTGAGTGATGTGAAATGGTTATTTTGGACAGGTATGTATTTAACCCTCGGGTTGAGTATTGATACAACCACGATAAGGTAATAAGATGATGAAAATGATTAAAAATGTGATATGTGTTTTAGTGATACATGCTAATGTTGATTGGTATGACTGTTTGTTATGTTACTTATTATTTGCATATGAACTTACTAAGCATTTATGCTTACTCCCTCCTTCTTACTCATTGTAGTTTTGGACAAGCCAGCTCAGGAGTCGGGATAGGTCGAAGGCTCAGTCACACTATCCGGAAGACTTTTGGTAATGGCTTGTAAATTTAAGTATGGCATGTATAGCAATATATTTTTTTGTGTAAATGATCTTATGGTATGGTGATGGAATGGTTGAGGAAATGCTTGATAATGATAAATTATGAAAATATTTAGTTTAGATTATATTTGATGTTAAGGAAAATTATTAAGATACTTAGTGCATAAAAACTCATAAAATGGATGAAATTTGCCATAAATAGAATACTGCAGCAACACTGACATGAGTTTAAAAATTTACTAAAAATCATATAAATTGAACTTGGTGATGGAATACATATCAAATTGAAACTTATTATGTCGAGTTTCACATGAAACAAATGAAACAGGTAAAGGAATTATATGTTACAAGATATTTGAATTTTAGTGAAACAGGGTCATAGCAGTTTCTGAATCCCCTATTCCAACTTTAGAAATTCACCATAAATTGTAAAGATATAATTAGGTAGTGTATTTTATATTCTCGGAATCCTTATTGAGTATAGTTTCATTAGAAACAAACCTCATAGTCATATGGATTTTTTACAGAGAGAAATGTGGTTCGTAGTAAATAGAGGTCAGACCAGTCAAGTCCTGAAACAGGGGTAACTTTAACTAATAAACTGTACTAATTGGCCCAACCAAAAATTCTAGAAATAGAATTAGTAGATAGGTATATGAGTCTAGATTTAGGGAAAATTTACGGATCTTTATTTCGAGTTTCGTAACTCGAGATATGATTTTTATTGTGACTGTGATGCAAGTAGCTTAAAAGCTGTGAATGTAGAAATAAATAATCCAAAGTTCTAAATATGTTAAATTAAGCTTAGTAACACCTCATACTCGACTCCGGCGACGGTCTCGGGCGTGAGGGCATTACATTTAGTGGTATCAGAGCCAGGTTTAGTCGGTTCTCGGACTACGTGTTGTATGTATGGATTTTGCTATACATGCCTTATGTATGAATTGTGATAGTGTAACGACTTCTGACCTTTTTAAATGATTTTTATATAGTAAATGGATCCCGATCCAGCTGTGGCAGATGAAGTAGAGAGTAATGCACCAGCTCCGGCTGAAGGGGCAGCGCCGACTGAAAACCCACCTCCTACTGTTGGTTAGGGAGGAGGAGAAAGGGATCGGGAAGCCTTTCTCCAAATGATGAGTGCATGGTACTCTGAGTTCGTTCGTACGAACCCAAATGTACGACCTCCCCCACCTCCCCCAATTCCTCAACCTGTACCCCCAATGCCTCAAGGTATGGATATGATAAAATTTCACAGAACCCCCGTTGACAGAATTCGTAAACAAGGGGCTGAAGAATTTAGAGCAAATATTGATGATGATGCAGAGAAAGCAGAGTTTTGGCTTGAAAATTCTATCCGGGTATTTGATGAATTATCTTGTACACCTGAAGAATGTTTGAAATGTGCTACATCTTTGTTGAGAGATTCAGCCTATAATTGGTGGAAGACTTTGATTTCGGTGGTACCAAAAGAGAGGGTAACCTGGGAATTCTTTCAAGAAGAGTTTCGGAAGAAATATATTAGTGAAAGGTTTATTGATCAGAAATGTAAAGAGTTTCTTGAGCTGAAGCAAGGTAATATGACAGTCTCAGAATATGAAAGAGAGTTTGTTCGATTGAGTAAGTATGCCAGGGAATATGTTCCTACAGAAGCCAAGATGTGCCGACGATTTGAAGACGGGCTCAACGAAGACATTAAAGTATTTGTCGGGATCCTTGAACTAAAAGAAATGGTAGTACTGGTTGATCGAGCTTGCAAGGCTGAAGAACTACTTAAAGAAAAGAAAAAGGTAGAGGCTGAGACTAGAAATTGGAAGAAAAGACCGATGAGTAGTTCATTTTCACAGCAACCTAGAAAGTCAAGGAATATGAATCCTCGTTCCCAAGCTTCAGCTGGACAATCATATGGGAATTATAAGAAGCAAAATGTGGGTCCTAAATCTCAGAATACTTCTGCAGCCAGTGTAGGGAACTCGAGATTTGTTAAACCCGAGTGCCAGCGATGTGGTAGAAATCATTTTGGTCCGTGCAGAGCAAATGAATGTTTTCGATGTGGTTCTCCGGATCATTTTATTAGAGACTGCCCAGAGAGAGCTGAGAAAGAAAAATTTCAGAATGTAAAAGCTAGTGGTGCAGACTCGAGGGGAAGGTATCCGAGAAAAGTTGGAAGTGAAACAAGCAGTAAGAATGTAGTCAGGGATGCACCAGTTAGACCTGAAGGAAGGGCTCCGGCTAGAACTTATGCTATTAAAGCGCGTGAAGATGCTTCCTCACCTGATGTGATTACCGGTACATTTTCTCTCTATAATGTTAATGTTATTGCTTTGATTGATCCCGGTTCTACTCATTCATATGTGTGCATGAAATTGGTGTCTAGTATGAATATACCTGTTGAGAACACAGAATTTATGATTAGAGTGTTGAATCCGTTAGGCAAATGTGTGACTGTTGATAAAGTATGTAAGAAATGTCCTTTAATGATTCGGGATCATTACTTTCCGGCTGACTTGATGTTGTTGCCGTTTGATGAGTTTGATGTTATTTTGGGTATGGATTGGTTGACATTGCATGATGCTAAAATAAATTGCAAAGAAAAGGTTATAGAATTAAAGTGTGAAAATGGTGAAACTCTACAGGTTGAATCAGATAAATCAGAGGCATTGCCTAGTGTGATTTCTTCAATGTCGGCTCAAAGATATCTGAGAAAGGGTTATGAAGCTTATTTGGCGTATGTAATTAATACAAAAGAAGTTGAAAAGAAAGTTGAATCAGTGCCGGTTGTGTGTGAATTTGCGGACGTATTTCCAGAAGAATTGCCGGGTTTGCTTCCAATCAGGGAAGTAGAATTTGGTATTGATTTGATACTGGGAACAGCTCCGATTTCGATTGCTCCGTATAGAATGGCACCAGTAGAGTTGAAGGAATTAAAGTCGCAGTTGCAAGAGTTGACTGATAAAGGTTTTGTGAGATCGAGTTTTTCACCTTGGGGTGCTCCCGTGTTATTTGTGAAAAAGAAGGATGGTTCTATGAGGTTGTGTGTTGATTATCGGCGGTTTGTAAATGGATTTTCTATAATTGCTGCTCCTATGACTAGACTACTCCGAAAGGATGTTAAATTTGAATGGACGGAAGAATGTCAACAGAGTTTTGAAGAATTGAAAAAGTTATTAACTGAAGCACCAGTGTTGGTACAACCCGAATTAGGTAAAGAATTTGTGGTGTATAGTGATGCTTCTCTAAATGGTTTGGGGTGTGTACTCATGCAAGAAGGAAAAGTGGTGGCTTATGCTTCGAGGCAGTTAAAACCTCATGAGAGGAATTATCCTACTCACGATTTGGAATTGGCTGCAGTGGTGTTTGCTTTGAAGATTTGGCGACATTATTTGTATGGTGAAAAGTGCCGAGTATATACCGATCACAAAAGTCTTAAATACTTGATGTCACAAAAAGACTTGAATTTGAGACAGCGAAGATGGTTGGAGTTATTGAAAGATTATGAGCTTGTTATTGATTATCATCCGGGAAAAGCGAATGTGGTTGCCGATGCTTTAAGTAGAAAGTTGTTGTTTGCCTTGAGAGTTATGAACACTCAGTTGAAAATGTCAGATGACGGTTCGATTCTAGCAGAGTTAAGAGCAAGACCGATGTTTTTACAAGAGATTTCTGAAACTCAGAAAAATGATCAAGATTTGCTAGCCAAAAGAAAACAGTGTGAAGCTGATACGGGATCAGATTTAAGAATTGGTTCTGATGGGTGCTTAATGTTTAAAGATCGGATTTGTGTACCGAAGAATGAGGAATTGATTCAAAAGATCCTACAGGAAGCACATAGTGGTTATTTCTCGATTCATCCGGGTAGTACGAAAATGTATAATGACTTGAAGAAAATGTATTGGTGGAATGGAATGAAAAGAGATATATCAGAGTTTGTGTCCAAATGCTTAATTTGTCAACAGGTGAAAGCTGAACACCAAGTACCTTCAGGATTAC
The DNA here is from genome assembly GCF_007990345.1 of Gossypium hirsutum. Classification (NCBI taxonomy): domain Eukaryota; kingdom Viridiplantae; phylum Streptophyta; class Magnoliopsida; order Malvales; family Malvaceae; genus Gossypium; species Gossypium hirsutum. The sequence goes on along the minus strand of NC_053431.1, from coordinate 42,913,392 downwards.
TCCAGCCTATTATGGTTCCTGAATGGAAATGGGATCGGATTACTATGGATTTTGTTTCAGGATTGCCATTGACTCCGGGAAAGAAAGATGCCATCTGGGTAATAGTTGACAGATTAACTAAGTCGGCTCATTTTATCCCGGTACGTACGGATTATTCTCTTAACAAGTTGGCTGAACTGTATATTAGAGAAATTGTTAGATTACACGGAATACCATTATCGATTATTTCAGATAGAGATCTAAGGTTTACCTCGCGGTTTTGGCAAAAGTTGCAAGACGCGTTAGGTACGAAGTTAAATTTCAGTACTGCTTTTCATCCACAAACTAATGGACAATCAGAAAGAATAATTCAGACTCTTGAAGATATGCTTAGATGTTGTGTATTGGAATTTCAAGGAAGTTGGGAAAGATACTTACCGTTGGTGGAATTTGCTTACAATAATAGTTATCAGACGAGCTTGGAAATGGCACCTTATGAAGCATTGTATGGTCGTAAGTGTCGAACGCCTTTGTATTGGACTGAACTCAAGGAAAATCAGATTTATGGAGTTGATCTAATAAAAGAAACTGAAGAAAAAGTGAAGGTAATTCGAGATTGTTTGAAAGCTGCTTCAAATAGACAGAAATCTTATGCAGATTTAAAACGAAAGGACACTGAATTTCAAGTTGGTGATAAAGTATTTTTAAAGGTGTCTCCGTGGAAGAAAGTCCTTAGATTTGGACGGAAGGGCAAATTAAATCCGCGTTTTATTGGGCCGTATGAAGTAATTGAAAAAGTTGGACCGGTAGCATATCGGCTAGCATTACCACCTGAACTAGAGAAGATTCATGATGTGTTCCACGTATCTATGTTACGTCGGTATCGTTCGGATCCTTCACATGTAGTTTCACCGACAGAAATTGAACTACAACCAGATATGACCTACGAAGAAGAACCGATTAAGATTTTAGCTCGAGAGGTCAAACAACTAAGGAATAAAAATGTTGCACTTGTGAAGGTGTTGTGGCAAAGGCATGGAGTAGAAGAAGCTACATGGGAATCCGAAGAAACTATGAGAAATTAATACCCACATCTGTTTACCGGTAAGATTTTCGAGGACGAAAATCCTTAAAGGGGGGAGAATTGTAATATCCCGAATTAGGGCCTAATCAGAATAGTGGTTTCGTGACCATAAATCTGAGATAAAAATAATTATTTTATAATTATTTTTAGGTTTATGATATGATTGCATGATTGTGTGAAAATTTCGTGATGAAATTCTATGCCTAAAGTGCTTAAATTGAAAGTAGGGACTAAATCGAATAAGTTGCAAAACTTGCATTCTAGAAGTTTTTAGTATGAAATTGTTTTGGAATATTAATGAGGAGGTCTTAAATAGCAATTTGACCAATTTTAAGTTCATGGACAAAATTAGGACATGGAAGGAATTTTTGGAAAGTTTAGTAGTAAGGGTATTTTGGTCATTTAGTTATTAAAATGAATTAAAAACAAAATTAAAAGCCAATTTTTGTCCATCTTCTTCATTAGGCCGAAATTTCAAGGGTTCTCCATAGCTAGGGTTTGTTTCAAGCTTCCAAGCTCCATAGTAAGTGATTCCAAGCCCCGTTTTTAATGATTTTTACGATTTTGAAATCCCGGTAACTCGATAAAGCTTATGTTAGCAATAATTTAACCTAGGGTTTATATTTGGAAAAATACCCATAGGTGAAATTTGTGTATTTTGATGTTTTATGATAGAATATGAAGTTTTAAATTATGTTAGACAACTTGTACTACTCGATTTTAAGCAAAAACGAGTAAAAGGGCTTAATCGGTAAAAATACCTAATAGTCACAAGTACATGTTAGAGTGAGAATTTGATGTTGCCATATAAGAGAAAAGTGATCAGCATGTTGTAAAACATAAGAATAAGGAATAAATTTTAATCCCGAGCCTAGGGGCAAAAATGTAAATATGCAAAAGTTTAGGGGTAAAATTGTAATTTTGCCAAAATTTGAGTTAAGGATTAATTTGATAATGTGAGTATTAAATAAGCTAAATGTGTTATTTTAGATCAAGAAAGACGTGGAATCGACCTCAATCGAGGAAAAGAAAAGATTGTGGACTAAATTGCAAAATCTTTGTATTTTGGTACCAAGGTAAGTTCATGTGTAAATAATGTATCATAATGGTTATTTTTAAGTTATTGATGTTAATTATATGTTATTCTGAATTTTATTATGAAATGTATGCTTTGTGGTTAATTTCAAATAATATGTAAATTATGTGAACTACTTGTTAAATATAATTGTTACCGAGTATTGATTTCGGCATTCTACGGAAGACGGCAAGGATAAGTGTTCGAGGAAAAATCCCGTTTGAACCTTAGGAATAGATTAGGATACAAGTGACATGTCACTAGGATGATTGAGCATCCGAACTCGTTGAGTTGAGTCCGAGTTCACTTATGGATGCGAATGTCCGAACTCGTTGAGTTGAGTCCGAGTTCGTGAGATGTAACTAGGCATCCGAACTCGTTGAGTTGAGTCCGAGTTCACTTATGGATGCGAACGCCTGAGCTCGTTGAGTTGAGTCCGAGTTCGCTTATGGGCGGGTTACATGATTGCTTGATTGCATATATGGCACTTATGTGCAAGTTATCCATGTATCCGAATTATATTCCGATGTGTTCAACGGGTAAAGTTCTACTCAATGGAGGAATATTCGAGATGTAAAGAGAAGTATTGGTGAGTGATGTGAAATGGTTATTTTGGACAGGTATGTATTTAACCCTCGGGTTGAGTATTGATACAACCACGATAAGGTAATAAGATGATGAAAAATGATTAAAAATGTGATATGTGTTTTAGTGATACATGCTAATGTTGATTGGTATGACTGTTTGTTATTTTACTTATTATTTGCATATGAACTTACTAAGCATTTATGCTTACTCCCTCCTTCTTACTCATTGTAGTTTTGGACAAGCCAGCTCAGGAGTCGGGATAGGTCGAAGGCTCAGTCACACTATCCAGAAGACTTTTGGTAATGGCTTGTAAATTTAAGTATGGCATGTATAGCAATATATTTTTTTGTGTAAATGATCTTATGGTATGGTGATGGAATGGTTGAGGAAATGCTTGATAATGATAAATTATGAAAATATTTAGTTTAGATTATATTTGATGTTAAGGAAAATTATTAAGATACTTAGTGCATAAAAACTCATAAAATGGATGAAATTTGCCATAAACAAAATACTGCAGCAACACTGACGCGAGTTTAAAAATTTACTAAAAATCATAGAAATTTAACTTGGTGATGGAATACATATCAAATTGAAGCTTATTATGTCTAGTTTCACATGAAATAAATAAAACAGGTAAAGGAATTATATGTTACAAGATATTTGAATTTTAGTGAAACAGGGTCATAGCAGTTTCTGAATCCCCTGTTCCAACTTTAGAAATTCACCATAAATTTTAAAGATATAATTAGGTAGTGTATTTTATATTCTCAGAATCCTTATTGAGTCTAGTTTCATTAGAAACAAACCTCATAGTCATATGGATTTTTTACAGAGAGAAATGTGGTTCGTAGTAAATAGAGGTCAGACCAGTCAAGTCCTGAAACAGGGGTAACTTTAACTAATAAACTGTACTAATTGGCCCAACCAAAAACTCTAGAAAAAAATTAGTAGATAGGTATATGAGTGTAGATTTAGGGAAAATTTACAGATCTTTATTTTGAGTTTCGTAACTTGAGATATGATTTTTCTTGTGACTGTGATGCAAGTAGCTTAAAAGCTGTGAATGTAGAAATAAATAATCCAAAGTTCTAAATATGTTAAATTAAGCTTAGTAACACCTCATACTCGACTCCGGCGACGGTCTCGGGCGTGGGGGCGTTACACTTACACTTATTATACTACTTTGCAAAATATCCCTTTTTTAGGAGTTTTCATGCAATCTTCCTTCACAAAAAGTGTTTATAACGCTACCAAGACTCATTTTCTTCCATAAAAACTCAGAAAAAAATACATATTCTTTCATGGTAAAACCCTAGACTCTTAATCATTTTGCAAAATAGTCCCCTCTTATGAAAACTCATGCTTTAGGGGTTCCAAAAATGTAAAAATCTTCAAGAAAAAGCATTAAAATCACTTACTTTCAAGGGATTTTCTTTGCTGAAAGTTCAAAGCTTCAAAACCCCTTTCTTTTCTAGTATTTTCGGTCAAAGAAGAAGGAAGAAAATGAAAAAGTTGAAGCTAAGTCCTTAGGGTACCATTTTATCACCTAATATGACATCACCTTACCAAATACATTGACCATTTGAAATTTCTTGTCCCATGGCCAGCCAAGCCATATTTAGGGGTCTAATTTCACTTTAAAGGCCCCAAATTTTAATACTCTAGCTATTAGATACATTTGGGTGCTAAAATACAACTTTTACCTTTTACGCGATTTAGTCCTTTTTCGAAATTGGACTAGAAATCGCTAAAATTAATATACCAAAATTTTCATGCACCTTTATAAACATGTCATATCACATAAAATAATATCAAAATAATTTTCTCCGGCCTCAGAATTTTGGTTCCAAAACCACTGTTCCGACTAGGCCCAAAATCAGGCTGTTACAAAAACCATTGTTTTTGTCCAATATCATCTACATGAAGGATTAAAAGTGGAATATCTAATTGCGAGAGATCCTCTTAACTCTTTAATTGCGTAATAATTTGAAAGAATGATTTGACCATTAGAAAATGATAATACTATCTAAAGCTTATTATGATTGAAATATCTAATGTGCTCCTGCAGTAGCAATATTGTGAAAAAGGCTTTAAAAAGTATTTTGAGGCGATCTCATGCCTTGTAGTGAAAAAGACTCCATTCCTTGAAGTGAATGTAAAAATACATAACAATTATGAAAAATCAAAATATAAGATCATGGTTGTCGTTGTAATTGAGGATGTTGTTGGAGACGTACTAATAATTGCTATTATGGTGGTTATAATAGTGGTACTTCTAACCACTAGAAAAAGAATAATAAGGAAACCAAGAAAATGGTGGCCAAAATATTCGAAGGTTATTGAAAATTCATGCTACTAATGAGGTATGAAAATGCATTGGTCACATACCTATTGTATTTTTAAGTATCTAGTAAAACTTTATCAAAGCATCCATTAAAAAAAAGGTAGAAACAATATTGAGACAAATTTTGTAATCCCAAAATGATGAAATGAAGGATAATTTTTCGGCAAAAGATGAAAACTTTTACTATGATACTAAACTTGACCATGCATACAAGGATGGTTAATATGTTCTGAGTTTGTGTCAATTTTGTTGGGATCAAGCATTGAAATTTAATTGTTTAAGAATCATTAGAATCAATGGCTATTTGATATTTGCTTGGGAATGATCTCTTTCCCTTCATTATAAAGGATGCTTATAATCACTAATTCTCATCCATGGTAACCTAAGTCATTCTAGTCAACTTCTTTTGAAATTTAATTCGTTTTCTATTAGGAATTTCAATTTATATAAGTCTGCATTCATAACTCTATAAATTTATAAAACTCTTTGCGCGTTTAGTTATTGGGATTTTTATGTGGAGATAAATATTTTTATTTCTTATTGGTTCATTTTTAATAAAAGTGATGGGTTTAATTTTGGTTTTGATTAAAATATATGATTATTACGGAATGGGAGTAAAAATACATACTTATCATGAACTTTGGGATATTCACCCTGTTTGGATAATTTCATGATTGATGTGGAGGTTAGAAAATATTTATGTTTAAACCTTTATAGCTGTAAAGTTACTTTAATCCGATCTTATAATATTTTGTATTTTGTTATGTTATGGTATATATAAAAAAAATATTATCTAACCATAGTGATTTATTCGTAACATGAATTTATGATTTGTTATGTTTAATATATGTTTTATTTATACCTATTCATTTTATTTTTATATGAATAATAAAGTTTTTGAAAATCAAATTTTTTTATCATTCATGTTGAAAAGAAGTGCAAAAGTGTATATTATTTAAAATAAATTAAGTATTCATTAAAATTATATAATAAAATGATTACATGCTTCTGAACAGCTAATATTGCATCAAACTATACAAAGCTCTTTAAGAGCTAATATTTTACCTCCTTGTGATGTAAAATTTTGTAAAACATAATATTATTTTTTAGATCAAGAAATATATGTTGAAGGAAATCTTTATGCGTTTTACATTAAAACCATGGATAGAAATGACATGAAATACTCATGTTTTTGTATTATAAATTCCCCGAAGAAATACATTACACGTAAATTATTGACATATGAGATAATGAACAAAAGTTCATAGTGTTGGTATGACTAGTTAAACCATCCCGAGTCAATGATGACACAAAATAATTTGATGAAAATTTATATGATTTTATTGAAGAATTAGAAGTTATATTTTAATAATTTTCATCAATACTAGTTATTTGGACAACATATTGAACTGAAACCAGCTAAAGTTAGAGGTTAGTTGATAACCAAATAATATATGAGCTCATGTATCACATGTGTGCAACCCAAAGTTTGTGATATCATTTCTTGAAATAATTTGATTGTGCAAAATTTCTATAGTATGCAATTTGTACTAACAACATTGGTGCATTATATCCCAAGCTTGATTTTCGTAGTTTTAGTTGGAATAATATTAAGTTGTCTATACCTATATATGTTAAACTTAATGGTTAGCAAAACTATGCCTCTATTTAATTGCTTAACCATTAATATAAAAATAACTTTACAATAAACATGTAATTTTATTTGCATCAAGCCAACATGTAAAGAAACATTTGCCTTGTGAGATTTGGCTTTCATTTATAAGCCAATAGATTAATCTAAGAATATTTGGATGTGCAATATCTATTTTGTATTCCACCATAATGCACTAAGATGGATTATCAAGTATAATGTTCCAACATAATGCATTAAGATTAATAATCAAGTATGAAGTTGAGAAAAAAATAAAATTTTCATTAGATGTTAAAAGTTGAAAAGAGATATATTTATAATTTTGAAAAAGCATTGTCATGTTGCAAATTTTCTTAGTATTAAGGGGAGACAAGTTGGTTAAATACTTATGTCATCACTTTTTTTTATCCTCACAAGTTTGAAGGATAAAATTATTTTTCAAACATGTTTAGTGATGACATTTAGAGATTGCATATACTAGGTGACACATATACTAGCTAAAATGCTCCAAATAATTATATTTCCCAGAAAGACAATGTGATAAAAATAAGTCTTGAGCATGCTAAGCATGCCAAACTAGTTGATTCCATAAAATGAAAAGTTCTTGAAAGAAAGGAGAAAGAAATGAGTATGGTCACATGCTAAAGGATACAGGTAATCACGAAGAGATCCAAGGCATAACTTTTGATAAAATCCAAGAAGAAGTTCAGGTACCTGACATTATGAATATAATAAGATATCTCAATTAGTTATATCATAGCCAAAGATGATAGAGCTTACAAAAGGAAATTTTGGTCAATAATGATAACATATATAGAACACTTCAATATTATAGAAAAGTGAGGATCTTGAATGAAAATATACTTGAAAGCATTGAGGTGAAAACAAGTCATCAAAATAAATAAATACTTCTATTATAACTTATGGAATGTATCTCGGATATGAAGTTCAAACACCTTCAAGGTGTAAAGCCAAGTGGATTGAATGTTAGCATAATAATGAAAAGATATACAAGTCATAATATATAGAATTGACTTGTAACACAAATTTTCGCAAGACACAAATAGTCTGACACTAAATAAGATTGTTTATTTAGGTTCAGTGAATTTGTATTCAGTTGACATAAATTAATTGATAATATTATAAAAAAAATTCCTAAAGGATTGATGCCTGAAGCATAAAACTTTAGTTTCATGGAAAATCATTAAATGTGAATATGAGTTTTTTTCACGTGTTTTTCTTAATTAATATATTTAAACATATAGGTTATTATCATTATTGTTTATATTAATGTATCAAATATCATTGGAGTTCTTGAAGAATTTCCAAGAGAAATAATTATTCGATAGATAAACTTTATAATGAAAGTATATCTAAAAATGAAAATTTGTCTCGACATGAAGATCGAGTGTTCAATAAGGACAAATTGTTACACAATGATATTATAAAGAATTGTTATTGAGTATCCAATAGTGTTTATATAATCAAAATTAATCAGGCTAATTTTTCATGTAGATTGAATATATTGAAAAGGAATACAAATGGTCAAACAATAAAGTTATAAAATAATGGTCCTGAAGTACCATTTCTTTATGTACTTAATGCACTCATTGTATTGATAATAGTGAATGATACAATACATCATGCTTTATAAAGTTGTTCCCAACGTCAAAAGCATGAGAATGAAATTGAATTTTATTGTTATATTGATACGCATTAACAAAATTTGTTGTATATGTTGATGGTTTACTATTGATAAATAATATTGAATGTCTCAATATTGAGTTACAAAATAATATTCAAATAAGGGGGAGGAAACTATGCACTATTATAACACCCCTCACCCGATGTAAAGGATAATCGAGAATTCAATTACGATCTCCCTATTGCTACATTTGAGAATTTAATTTTCAGCATTGGATTGCGTTGTTTCATAGATTTTAAGTGGTGCTTATATGAGGGGAAGTAAATTCACACTACATTTTTCTTTTAAGGTTGTGACATATTGTGTATTAAAGGATTATGTACTCTTTTTTTCCTTCACTAGAATTTTGTTTTGCAGGATTTTTCCTAGTAAGGTTTTTAATGAGGTATAGGGGAATGTTATGAATGCTATTAAGTGGATGTTCATTATAATCAACCTTTCACCTTTCATCTCCTTGTAACCTCTTTTCCTATTTATGTATTAGAAAATGAGGATTCTTATCTCCCTATATATATAATAGTATACTATTTGTAATGATGATGAAAAAGAATAGAAAGACAATAGAAATCCCTCTTTATTCTCATCTATTATTCTTGTTTTTTTTTTGACAAAAAGACCCAAAAAGGTCAAAACTCAATTAATGGAATCATCAATTACAAGATCATGGATTTCTTTAAGGTAATCCATACCGAAAACCAAAGTACAATCATTAATAATGGCATATTTGCATATGAAGTCCACAACCTCATTACAACTATGATAGATCCAATTAACAGCTGCATTATTAAACATCTCCATGGTTTTCAAAATCTCTTAAATGCGATACCCAATGATTGTAATATCCTCCCTGCGTTTCTTGACCCGGTTCGCAAGGCTGGCACAAATAGTTTCGAAGATGGAATTAGGAATATTAAGGGAGTGTATAATCTTAAGGCTTTCCTCTAATGCATAAATTTCAACCTAATCAACCGTCATATCCTCATCTTTGAAGCCCCAACCCCCACCAAGAACGAAGCCATCGAAATCATGAACAATCACCCCGAATCTAGTTTTATTTTTGGAAATAGTTGAATTGAAATTTAATTTCACTATCTTGCTTAATGGCTTTTTCCCATTTTTAAGAGCAAGGTTAAAGGTAACATCGGCTTGTTGACCAGATTGTGGATCTGAAAATCCTGATAAAGAGTTTTGGCCCTTTCTCAAGTGACTCGAGCTTCATCTTCCTTACCATGAAAAACATAATTGTTTCGGTTGTTCCAGCTATGCCACCACGTTGTTATAAAAACTACTACTGTTTTCTTATCCAATAAACGCATGACATATTCGATCCAGTCAATGCAACAAAGGTAGTCCTCGTCGAGAAGCCTACCATTAAATCTATTGATAGTAAGAGTGACCCGAGCAGTAGGTAATCTTTAAGGGCATGGATAAGGGTTTCTACACTTGCACCACACCTGGGGCAGTCACTCCTGAAGTTCTGTCTAATAGAAGAGATCTTTGCATTTGTAGGGAGAAGCTCATGTCCCATACGCCAAGCGAAACCTAATTTTTGGAAGGGTTTTAAGCTTCCAAATTGTCTTTCAAAAGAATCTGTGAGGACCAAAGCCCACTTGCTTGAGAAGAAGCCATAATGGTTATGGAACCAAACCATGCTATCGTTTGAGCCATTGAAAAGGATAGGTAAATTAAAAATACAACCCCCCACAAAACAACTATTAAGTTCATGCACCCTATCTTTACTCTAGCTCGAATGATTATTAACCCATAAATTGTGCACTTTTCTTTCATGAAGATTCAGAGTGGTACAACAAAGAGAATCACCGTTTAAACTTTCAAAGCCCCAATTGTCTTTGAAAATATCAATATTGTTCCCATCACCAACTTGCCAACTGAAGCCATTTTCGAGAGCTTTAGCAATAATAGCGACGCTTGTCCATATGTAAGAAGGTTTGTCAATTTTTTGGGGGTGGAAGAGGTCCATTAGGGAAATGCTTTGAGCTGAGCACATGATAACATAGCGTGTCTTTGATGGTGAGTAGCCTTCAAACTTATCTTTCAATGATAGTAAGGTTAAAAAGACATAGGTCTCTAAAGCCAAGCTCTCCTATGCCCTTGGGCAAGCAAACTTTGTCCCATCCAAGCATTGCCCAACCTCTTCCTTTTTCTTTGCATGCTCACCACATCCTACAGATTTTTTATTACATCTCCTCTGGAGCTCCCCTAAGATTAAGGAAAACAAAAAGTGCATAAGTCAGAAGTGATTGTAGAATAGATTTTATAAATATTTCTTTACCACTGTAGGAGAGGAGCCTCTTAGACCAACTATTGATCTTACAAGAAAAGTGATTAGGAATGCTATAAAAAGTTATAGATTTTTTCTTTCCAATGAAGAGGGGAAACCTAAGATAGTTGTCGAAATTGTCAACCACTCTCATGCGAAGCAAGTCACCATAAAGCTCACATTGGTCTTTGGGAGTATTCAGGCTGAAGAACACTATTGATTTGTCAAGGTTTATTTTTTGACCCAAAACCTACGCAAAATCCCTAGAAGCTTCAACTTCACTTTTTTTGTTCCTGATAAAAAGAAAGGCATCATCGATAAAAAATAGATGATTAATACGAGGGCCATTTTGACTAGCCCAAATGCCACGAATAAGGTTGGAAATTTGTGCATTTAGAAGCATTCTTGAGAAAGCCTCCATGTAAAATAAAAGGAGATAAGGGGAGAGGGGGTTCCCTTTTCAAAGACCCTGCTAGGGATCAATAACCTCCAATAGAATCATAATACATTTAACACATATTTCACCAACCGAACACAACACATAATTTACCACCCAAGCATCCTCAAATCCCAAGTTCTTCATGATTTTCTTGAGAAAATTCCACTCAACGCTGTCATAAGATTTGCTCATATCAAGCTTTATGACAAAGTCTTTATTAGGTTCATTTTTTGAGCTTTGTAAATAATGCACCAGCTCAAGCAATAAGAATGTTGTCATGAATCATTCGACCCGGAACGAAGGCACTTTGATTTTGACTAATGCAAAGTGGAAGGGTAGCCTTTAAATGATTTACTAAAACCTTGGAAATAATTTTATAAATTACCATGCACAAACTAATATGATGAAAGTTAGTCATGTCAATAGGATCCTTAATCTCAGGGATAAGAATAATAATTGTATCATTAAGATAAGTGATATCCTTGTTGCCATCCAAAATATCATGACAATGGTAAAGAACATCTTTACCCCCCACCTCCTAATTCTTTTTAAAGAAAATATTCGAAAGGCCATCAATCCCAAGGGCTTCATGAGGATCTATTTGATTGAAGGCTTTAAGGATCTCTTCATCCGTAAATTGCTTAGCCAATATATTGTTAATATCCTGAGTGATGCCTTTCTAAATGTAACTCAAATTGAGCTCATCATTAGATGAAGCTGTCGACTTAAAAAGATTATGAAAGTAATCCCTCGCAACCTTACAGATATCATTCGTATCATTCATTCAAATACCATTTGAGTCTTGTAACCTTTCGATTTTATTCTTCTTCAATCTGCTGATGGCCCGGATGTGAAAAAAGTGAGTATTTCTATCCCCCTTTTTGAGCCATTTAATCTGCAATCTATGTGCCCAGTAGTTCTCCTCTTCGGCATAAAGATACCCTAGCTTAAGACGAGCAGTCTTCAACTTTCCGGCGTTAAACTCCTCTTAAAGGCCATCAATAAGCTTGTCAACCCTCGCAACCAGCCTACGAATATGGTTTTTCATCTTTCTATACCGATCATGTTGCCAGGGGCCAAGCTCGTCTCACACCTTCTCAATTTTCTAAATGATGTTCGTATCACTCCTGCTCCAAGCTTTCTTAACAATGTCTTTGGCTTCCTTCTCTTACGCCCAACAAGCATCGAATTTAAAGAAAAGTATCAGGTTTTTAAAGTCTTTTATAGGCTTTTGACGCATAGTATCTATCAAAATAACATCACGGTCCAAGTTTGCTTGTCTTACCACATTTGTCACAAGGAAGGGGAGATTATCAATAGCATTAGAAAAAATAAGAAATCTATCCAATCTCTCTTTTACCATGTTATTACCCTTACAGTTATTAACCCACATGAACTAACCCTATTCGGTTTTGATGTCAACAAGAGCCAGCTCCTCCATTTCATCTCTAAACTTATCTATGGTTACCCTTGGTTTCTTGTGACCCTCTTCTTTTTTATCTTCATCGATGATGGCATTAAAATCACCACCCACGATCCAGTCCTCCCTGATCGATCTTCCTATTGTTCTAAGGATATCCCAAGACCAACTTTTTATATTCAGATTAGCATGCCATAGAACCCTGTAAACCTAATATTATTATGGCTCAAGCGAGTCAATATGGTGGCTGGAATAGTTTTGTTTAGACACATCAACTCCATCTTTCCACAGCATCGCCAAGCCTTCACTATGTCTTTTTGAACTTACCGCCAAGCATCTAGCCATTCTAAATAGATTTCGAATACGAGTGTAGTTATTAGAATACATTTTTGTTTAACATAGAAAAACAACATTGGGGTTATTAGCAACGAGGAGTTGCTTAAGTTCCCGAACTGTCGCAGGGTTCCCAAGCCCACAACAATTCTAGCAAAAGAACTTCATTGCTCTTGGTGGGTTTGGTCACTAGCCACTGCCTCGCAAGGTGAAAGACTATCCACTAATTTCCTTCAAACCAATCTGGTAAGGCTCTCATCGTTGTTCTCCCCATTACTCCCTTTTGTTCTTTTTCTTTTGTATTTCATTCTGCCCCCTCCCTTACGTGCTAATTTTGTTGACCGTCTCTCCAGGGGAGCAAGATTCTGATTCTTCTTCCCCATCTCTGACTTTTTATTTTCCTTTTAGCGTCGTTAACTCATTTTCATCCCCATTCCCAGCTTTGTTACCATTATCCTCTTCACTCAAGTTTATCTTCTTCTTTTTTTTCTATTATTCCGATCCCATTTCTATAGTTTCCTCTACTTTGAGTTGACCCCCTAGCTGAGCTCTGAGCCAACTCCCATATTGAAAGCTAAGGTTACTCGTTTCGATGTGTTCATCTTTTTATTACATTTCTATGTAGTGTGTTCAATTAGGGCCCATATGTAATAACAGAAGGCTGGAAGCCTTTCATACTTGATGGTGCAGACAATCTCGGTTTCTTTACTTCCAACCAAATGAACAACCCCTCGAAGGGGTCATAAAAAATCTATTTTAACCCTTATGCTTATGTAGTCAGTCTAACCCCCATTTCTATCTCGCCAGTTAATTGCCACAACCTCCCATATCGTCTTTCCCACGTCGATGGCCACCTGTCTATCTATTTGCTCAAGGGGGGTGTTGTAACTACTTATCCAAAAAAGTGTAATATTAAACACATTCATCCAACTCTTGACGCTTTAGGAATGGTAGCATTGTAAATAGGCATTGGTCAAAGAGCCATGGCATCATGTTCAAGATTCTTATTCAATCGTCGATATTAACAAATTTCACTAGTATCACTTCTCCATTTAAAGCCACAAGTTGACTTCTTCCTTAGTAAACCATAGCGATTTTAGAACACAAGACATGGTGTCTCTGTTTATTTTTTCCCCAGCCATGATCTTTCCAACATCCCATGCTTCATAACCCTATGTGTTTGCTACATTCCTGTTCATGCTGATTATCCTTTTTTATTCTTCTTCAAAGAAGATTAGCCTTTCCAATAGATCATTGATGTCCTCAGCCATTCTGAATGCCAAAGGAGCGAACAACCAGAAAATAAGTACCTCTTGTTGGGAAGAAACCGAACAACCGAAACAAAGCGAAAGCACAATCGGTATTCTTTCTCTCCTTATAACTCCTGTCAAAAATTATGGCAAGCACAATAGCATAAGATATGTTCTCTAGCAACCTTAATCAACCACAAATCAACTAATGCAACCACAACAAAAATAAATAGAGACACCGGTATTTTTACGTGGAAAACCCCTTTAAATCAAGGGTAAAAACCACGAGACTTTAGAGTCCGATCAAGAGTTCCATTATCATCAAATGTTCAACTACAAGATCATAATATCAAGCCTACAACAAGCATTCAACTCCAACAAGGCTAACAATATATAATCTTTAGCAAAAGAGAGAAAAATGAGAGAATGTCACCAAAAACGCAGCTGCTGAAAAATGGGTATTTTCAATGCTACAAGAGTCGGATGAAAAATTCGACCGACAAAGTCAAGAACACCTTATCACCTAGCTGCTGTCCAAAAATCAGCTCAATCGAACCACGGATAAACCTTCGATCGAAGAGTTGATCACTCCTGCACCAAACTTGAAAAACTGAAATTTTCTTCTCTCTTTCTCTCTGTTTTAATTTGAGATTTTTTTTTGTTTTTGGCTCTGCAAAATTTCTCCCCACATCACCCGTTAAAAGCCCCCCAAAAATGGCTTTTGACAAAACCAAACAGAGACAATAAAATGTGGCAGAAATTATGGGTTTCCCACATAGTGAGACCCACACCTAACACCTCTTCCACCAACCCAAGTAGACCTAGATTCTTCAACGAGAACAAAACTAAAAGAAACTGCAAGAGCCACAAAGAAAGACAAATAATAGAATTCTGAGAGAAAATAAAGCAAAAAGCAAAAAATAGATAAATGAGAACAAAATTAACAGAAACGAGTAAATATGAATGACCTAAGAATAAAACGATAAAAAGATCATCTCGCAAAATAAGAGAAAAAAATAGGTAGGAACCCCTAAAGAAACAAAGAAAAAAGTTAAACAAAACAAGAAAAATAAACGTTAAAATAGAGAAAGAAAAAGAAGCCACTTGCGATGAAAGCATGAAACAAACCCACAGAGAGAAAGCAAGCAGCTCTTAGAGAAAAAAAATGAGTTAAAGAGATTGAAACAGAAAAACCCAATTAACCAGTCGAAGAGAAGACAGAAAAGAAAAGAAGAAAAAAAATAAAATGAAAGATTACCAACCAACCCTAATAGTAACTACATACAAAATCAACAAAGACAAGAGAAGATTAAATGGGAAAACTCAACATAATAACTAAGATTTAATGAACCTTGAAAAGACATTTACATGCAATAAAGAAAATCGTAAGAAAAGTCAAAATACCAAGCCAAAAAAAATGCAAAAAAACAACGAGACCATGCAGGAAAAAATGTAAAAACATGCAAGAAAGGAAATTACATGCAGCAATTAAAGATGTGTAGTACGAGACAAAAAAAGCTGATCCAGAGAAACCCTCCTTTTTCAACCCTAAATCAAGGTGTTCACTTTTGCACCTTCCACGGAAAAAAGGACTGTACTTATCTCAATAATCATTCCAATGCAAAATCTTAAAAACCCTACACAGCAGGGATGCACAAAACAACTCACCACTGTCCAATTATTCTTAAAAAAAGAATAAAGACGGAAACCAAAGCAAAATGAATCAAGAAAGAAATTCACCAAAATCTTGATAAAATGCTACTAGGCTCCTACCAATAGACATTCGCTACCAGATAGGTCTATTATTCTTGTGTTATTTTCATTATTTAAGGTTCAATTCTTTTTGGGTGAAAATATATTTTAGTCTCTTATGATCAGTGTAGATGTAACACTTCTCCTCATACAAGTAGTGTCTTCATATCTTTAATGCAAAAACTACTACAACCAACTTTAAGCCATGAGTCAGGTAGTTGCACTCATGTTGCTTCAACTGCCTTGATAGATAAGCTACTACTTTATCGCCTTGCATCAACACACAACCCAGGTCGGTATAGGATGTATCACTGTACACCATATATTCTTTCCCTGGTTTAGGTTGAATTAAAATAGGATCTTGGGTTAACATTGCCTTAAGCTTTTCGAAACTGGATTGTTGTTCATCCGTCCACCTAAATGAAGCTTCCTTTCTCAACTGCTTAGTTAGAAGTGCAGTTTTTAAAGAAAACCCTTCAACAAATCTATAATAAAACCCAACCAAACCCAGAAAACTATGAATTTTAGAAACGTTTTTGGATTGTTTCCATTCAAAGATTGCTTCTATCTTCTTTGGATCTACCTGAATACCCTCTACGGATACCACATGACCCAGAAACATAACCTCCTTAAGCTAGAATTCACATTTACTAAGTTTGGCATATAATTTTTTCTCTTGAAGGATTTGCAGAACCTTCCTAAGGTGCTCATCATGTTCATGTTCGGTTTTGGAATAAACTAGGATATCATCTATGAATACAATAACGAACTAATCAAGGAAGGGTTGAAACACTCAGTTCATAAGATCCATGAAAGCAACAGGAGCATTGGTTAAACCGAATGACATTACAAGGAACTCATAGTGGCCATAACGAGTTTTTAAAATAGTTTTAGGTACATTTGTCTTCTTCACCTTAAGTGGATAATACCCTGATCTTAGATCTATTTTGGAAAACACAATTGTACCTCAAAATTGATCAAATAGGTCATTTATCTTAGATAGAGATTATTTATTTTTGACAGTTAGCTTGTTTAGTTTTTAGTAATCTATGCATAATCTTAGGGAACAATCTTTCTTTTTCACAAACAATATCAGAGCTCCTCATGGAAACACGTTGGGTCTAACAAACCTACAATCCAAAAGTTCTTAAAGTTGGATTTTCAATTTTTGTAACTCTTTTAGTACTATGTGGTAGAGTGTAATAGACACTGGAGTGGTTTTTTGGCAACACTTCAATGTCAAATTCTACCTCACAATCTGGGGGTACTCTTGGCAACTCATTGGGAAACACGTATGAGAATTCTCTAACTGTTTGGATGCTATCTAAGGTGGTATTATCGACATTCTCAACCATCACATAAGCTAAGTATGCTTTACACCCTTTGCAAACTAACTTTTCAATGGCCATAGCATAAATTACATTAGACAAATAGTCCCTACGCTCCCCAACCATAACAATCTCTCTACCTTCAGTTGTTTTCAAAGTTACCCTATTAGAGGTACAATCTAGGCTAACTTGATGTTCAACTAACCAGTCCGTACCTAGAATTAAATCGAACTCCCCAAACAGTAACTTCATAAGGTCTGTGGGAAACACTACCTCTTGAACCTCTAACGGACATCTCCTATAGAATTTATTTACAACAACAGATTTTCTTAAGGGGCTTATACAATTACATCAGTAGTGGTTTTCTCTACCCAACACCCAATTTTTTGGACATTCCACAATATACATAAGAGTGGGTGGATCTTATATCGATTAAGGTAAAGTATTGGATAAAATGAATGGTAAGGATACTTACTATGACATTAGATGCATCTCTTTCCTCACGTCCCCTAACGACATAAACAAAGGTGGGTTATTTAGCCTTGGTTCAATTTGCACTGGTAGTTGTATTATTTGCAGCCTGGTTCTGCCCACAACCCCTTGAAAGTAGTTGGCCCACTCTCTAATTTTGGGTTGGAGCTTGTGTCTACTCGTTTCATTAAGGGCATTCCTTTGTCATATGTTCCATCGACTTACATTTAAAACAAGTGCCCAATTTCTTCCAACATTGGCTCGAGTGTCGCTTCCTACAGTACCTACAATAGTTGGGCTTATTCTTAGTATTATTCATCGTAACCTTTTTGTTGCAGTCTACCATCTTCGATTCGTTTAGTAGGGCGAGAGTTCGCACTAGCGGAGCCATAATCCCTTTTGGACAAAAACCTACTTTTCTCCCGTTGCTCACGGTTTAGCTGTTTGATTTCCTTAACAATTTTAGCCTTCTTCACTAGGTTTTCAAGTACTCGTTCCTGGTGTGGAGCGACATGTATCTTTAGGTTGACTCATAACCCGTTTTCAAATCATACGCACTTGTATTGTTCCCTGGCCACCATTCCCTGAGCATATCGACTGAGCAAAGAAATGGGAAGGGAGAGTGGCATGACTTGAACTAGAAATGGATAAGAAGTGTTCTTAACCATTAGACTACTACCCACACTTGACATATTTATACCATATTTAATATTTATACGAGATTAATTTTGTTCCTTCGTTGTTGAAAAAAACTAGAAGAAAATGGGAAGAGTGGGGTTTGAACCTAGGATCTCTTAGGGATTACTCTAGCTTTATAACCATCAAGACTAAATCATTTCTTAGTGATTAATTAAATTCCTAACCCTATGTATTTTGGGGTGATACATGGCATATATGTGGATTGTCACATGGATGACGTGTCGTCATTTAATTAATTTTTCTAAAATATTAAAAATATACAATTTTTTATACTTTTTTTAATTTTTTAGCAATTTTATTGATTTTTTATTTTAAAAATATTTTTTATAATATTTTTTTAAAATTTTAAAATTAAAAAATATTAAATGCTAACACTTTATCCACATGGCAATTCATGTGTATGCCACATGAACAAAGTTAAAAAAGTTAACTTTTTTATTACTTTAGGGTGATTTGACAAAAAAACGTAAGTTTAAGAGCTAAAAAATGTGAAAAATTAAATGGACTAAAATAATTTTTTTTAAAGTTGGAGGGTCAAAAAAATCATTATACTAAAAACAAGAGATAAAATTGAGGAATAATATATACTTATTTTAGGGATAAAATTGATATTTTAAAATTTCATAACATGTAAATTTGAACTTAAAAGCTAATATATATTGTAAATCTAACAAAATTAAGTGATAAAATTTATTTTTAAATTTTTTTTTTAATTTTGAACTTAAAATTTATATAAAATTTTAAAACTTTAATCTTGATGTTTGTAAAAAAAAAACTATAGTGTGAAAATGTATGTTTATTTATATTTTTATTTAGAGCCTTGTAATATGATATATATATATATATTAGTTTTCTTACTAATGCGATGTACGAGTTGATTGTGTGTATGATTTTAATATTAAATTATTTTTACAATATTTTTTATTTATTTTGTAAGATTTGATTTATAAATGATTACAAAATTTAAACATAATAAGTTTAGAGAAAGTAGAAGTGACCAAGGCATCGACAACTTTAATCCCTTCTTTGTAAACATGTAAAACTTTGACTTCCCAATTCAATCACATCAATTCCTTTGTAGCCTTTACAAATGCGTTTTTCAGATAATTCATCACGCACTTATGGTTGTTGTTACTACGTATTCTAATAATAACTTTACACGCATCCACATCCATCAAATACTCTTATGATTCAACTTTAATAACCGAACACGTTCCGATATTTCTAGCAAACCCGTTTACCATATGATCCTAGATCACACCGTCAGTATTAGCAAGCAGGGGCGTAGCCAGGGGAGCTGGCATGGGCCCCGGCCCCCTAAAATAGAAAATTTCATTTTAGGCCCTTAAAATTTTTTAAAAATTTTAAATTAGTAAAGGTAAAATTACACTTTAACCCCTCTAAAATTATAAAAATTCAAGTTAATCCTTTACAAATTATAAAAATATAAACTATAAAAAATTAAAATTTTATCCGCCCTCCCTAAAAAAATTTTCTAACTTCGCTCCTATTAGCAGGCATGGTGTAATAAATGATCATGATCATGGTCAATTATCATGGTGTAATATGTGTAATAAATTACATCTGAATGTATGAACCTTTTGCAATAGTGTGAAAGTTATCACGATCTAGATCAATTATTTAAACATTGTTTCCATTTCTTTTTATTTATATGTTTATTTAATTTTTTATCCAATACTTGTATCTTTACAGTTGATTTAGAATAATTAAATTATTATTAAATTATTATTACATATAAACTAGTTTTTTTTCGCATGGGTTTATTATTTATATAAATTATTTTAAAACATAATATATTTTGAATATTTTAAATATATTACATGCATATATTTTACAAAAAAATATTAAAATTTAAATAGTATTAAAAACTATTTTACACGGGATGATCATGTGTTAATTAAAATATATTTCATTTTTATTAATATTTTAATAAAATATAAGCATATATTAAACAAAATGATTTAATGCGAGAGAAAACTATTATTATAGTTCTATTTAGGTTGTACTACAAGTCCCTATACTTTTAAAAAATAAGAAATTAATCTATGTACTTTTATTTTATTGAATTTAGTCCCTCTATTTTTCAGATTTTAAAATTTAGATTCAGCTGTTAACACTATTAATTTTTTTGTTAAATTCAAATTAATACAAAGTCATTTTTTTAATTACATGTCTACTAAGTGAGTTTTTTTTATATTTAAAAAATGTCATAGCAACAAATTTAATAAAAAAAACTTAACAGTATTAACAATTGAACCTGAACTTTAAAATATGAAAAGTAGAATGATTAAATTCCATGAAATGAAAAAAAACTGACTAAATTCTTAATCTTCAAAAAGTACAATGACTTATTACATATTTTAACCTTCTATTTACAATAAAAGTTAGGAAAGTATTGTACGAAAACATAATATTCTTTAATTTTCATGTAAAATTTCTAAAATCACTGATATTGAAATAGTATTAAATGGTTTATTTGTATTAATAACATGTATTAGTTAAAAAATAAATAAATTTATATAAAGTTTAAGCAAAATTTAATAGTAAGTTATCTATTAGAAAATAATTTAATTTCAACCAATCAGTGCTCAAATAAATTAAAACACTATAAAGTACAAATTTTAAATAATACAATGTTAAAATAATTCAAACAAACATTAACATATTTTAATAAGTTTTTTTTAAAATAATGCACGTGAAAAATACTTACTTTATTAATATTAAATTATATTTATAAAAAATGTATTAATTTATATGTAAACGTTTTCCTTTTAGAAATCATAAAGATTAAGATAATTATGTAATTTAATAAAAACATGATATTAAAACTTAAAAATAAAAATTAGTTGTTCATAAAATGAAAATTAAATATGTCACACCTCAAAAATCGGGTTAGTAGAATTGGGTAAGTAGAATCGAGGTTAGTTAAATAGGTTAGATAATTAAATAAAATATTAAAATAATTAGAATTAATGATTTTAGGTTAGGAAATTAAAATTAGATGTTTGAGAATTAATTTGATTAAAACAGATTTTCAAAAACGAGGTTTGATTTGAAAATAATTTTGAAACTTGTTTTAATTGAAAAGCAAAGACCTATCTGAAAAATAGAAGAAACTGGAGGTGGTTAAATGGGCAATGGGCCAATTTTTAAAAATTTGGTGCCTACTTAACAGCCCACGTCTCCTTCCCTCCCATTTTTCATCTTCTTTAAAAATTTGCTAAACAAAAAATCAAAGCTTTTCTCCCGAATTAGTTCATCCTTTTTTATTCCTAAGCTCTCTAAACACAAATTTTCTTTTCAATTTTGAAGAACACTCATGTTTTCATCCTTAAAATCCTCAAGAAATCTTCACACGTTTTAGCTCGAATTAGCTCCATAGCTCGTCAATTTTGTAAAATTAAGGTGAAATTCTAACTTTTTATGATTAAACTAAGTGAGTTATTATTTCAATTCGAGATTTAAATGATTTAATCAAGATCTCAATATATCACTTGATTTTAAGTTGATTTTGGCTTCAAAATGGTGGATCTTGTATTTCTTGGCTAAGCTTTGGTTTTAAAGTAATTTCTGAGTCATTTTTATCTAATTAAAAGGTAATTGATCTTAATTTAACAAATCCTTAATGACTTTAAGCAAATTGAATATTTTCCCCTTTTAAAAAATCACATAAGCTTTATTTTCCCGAAAAAATTAGATCAGTGAAATTGGATGAATTTGATGGTTTGGATATGTAATTAGATTATATTTAGGATGTATGAAGTTGAAATCTAAGCTTAAAAGTGAGATTTGAGTGGTTAAACAACTATTTTAATAAAATTAGTTAAGTTCTTGGTATAGAGATTAATAGGCTTTGATCTATAATATTGGAATGGTTTAATGGTGTTTGTTGCTGTTAGTAATGACTTTGTAATGTGTTTGATGTGTGTGAAAAATACCAATTCATTTGGGAGCCTCCACAACCATGGACAAAGGCAAATAAAAGCTTACTTGAGCTTGGTAGTTAAAGCAATGATTACTAAGGTGAGTGATCCAATATACTGCATTTAAACCCAAGTACATAAACTAAGGCAACATATGCGAATCCCTTCTTAATTAATGTGTACCTTGATTTCTCCTTGTGCAAACCATTATAATTTTATTTGAGTGTGGGATATGCATACTGTGCAATTTTAATGAGCAAAATGCATTTAAAATGTGCACGTAATTATAGGAATAAAATAGATAAGTTATAGTTGCAAACTAAGAAATTTAGCCTGACATGCGTGAAATTGTGTACTTAAAAATTATGTGTGTATATTAGTAGGTGTGAACAGATACATGAGCGACTGTACTAATAAATAGGTATATATATAATTATAAATATGTTTATGGTCTTGTTATAGATATAATATACATAAGCGTTTATGGTTGCATTTAGGACTTTATTATATATATATATGTAATTTTGACGTGATAGAGGGGGGATTTAAATAGGTATGTATGCGTGTTGTTGTATGTATAATGTATATGTGTTTATGGGTCTTAAAATTTTTAATATATAAATATGAGTAAAAGGGTCCTGCCATATACATGGCAACTCTATATGCGGGGGTCCTGTTATATATAACATATATGTGTCTATTGTTCTGTTAGATATACCCTATATATGCGTCTAGGGATTTAATAATATATAAAAATATATGCGTTTAAGAATATATATAAGCGCTAAGGGGTATTGTTTCATATAATATATATACGTATACAATATAGGCGTGGCTTTATTATATATATAATATATATACATGCATGGGTTTGTTATATATAATATATATGTATGGGTTTTGTTATATATCATATATATGCATGGATTTTGTTATATATAATATATGAGTGAGTTTTGTCATATAATATATACATATGGGTCTTGTTTTATATAATATATATGGATGGGTTTTGTAATGTTTGCGAATTAATATAAAAAAATATAATGAGACTTCTTTTAATATGTAAATTTTATTAATAATGTGTATATCTATGCATGCACGAATCAGTATATGGATTATGAGCTCTACGGTAATGTAAACTCTGATTAGTGCAGAATTATATTATTGTGAAATGCTAGGTGCGAGCTCAATTGTAGTGCAAGTCAATTATATTTGTGTATTGTATTATATTGTGAACTATGTTAACTTGGCAAATTATATTATTATGGCGAACTGTGTTGATTTGGTGATTTGTATTAATATGGCGAACGATATTAATTTGCCAAACTGTGTATTGTGATATTTTGAGTTGTATTGTATGTAAGCTAAGCTATTGTGTGCCCTATGCTAAATAAAATATGCAAACAATGATTTATGTAATTTATGTCATGAATGATATGCGAACTGTGTTATGTGTACATTATATGTTGCATGAAAGCTATTATTATTTGCAAACGATGCTTTATTGAGAATTGTAAATTGCGAACTGTGTTATAATGTGTGAGCTCTGCTTATTTCCGAGCCCTATTATACTGAATACTATGAATGTGTTAAAGAGATATGTTGGCATTATGGAACTATTGGATATACTTGGCATGCCATAGGATTGTGAGTACTCACCCTCATTATTGCTGTGAGCATTGTGCCAGAAGATAGCGTTGGAAAGATAATGGAATATCGAATATAGCTCTATTCAACATAGACAGCACAGGGCTCTATGAGTCGAGAGTGTTAGAAAGTGTGAGCGTTCGTGCTACACTTATATTAGAGACAGCGTAGGGCTTTTTGAGTCTAAAAGTGAGGCGTTATAAGGAGATTCGTTTGTCCAATGTGTGGTGATAGAGTCCCCTATATGTTTCATAATGACAAAAATATCAATTTATCATTATTTGAAATATATGAGTTATGATGGAGTATGAACTGTTATTTTGCATGAATTGTTATTCAATATGAACTGATATTTCATATGAACTATTATTTTGTATGAGCTGTCATTTAGTATGAACTGTTATTTTATATGAACAAATGTTTGATGCAAATTTATAATTTATGTGATCTTCTTATTTTATGTGAATTACTTATTATATGTGCACTACTAATTTTATGAGAACTGTTCTATTGTGTGAGTTACTATTTTGTGTAGACTGTAATAATATGTGAACCGTTATAGTATGTCACCCTTTAACGTAATTGATGTGTTTATTTATAGTATGTTTGAGCTGTAACACCCCTAACCCATATCCGTTGTTAGAACAGGGTTTTGGAGCATTACTGAAACTTTTAGAACAATTTTCATACAATTCTTGTAAATTACTATTCATTAATCGAGATCATTCAAAATGTCCTTTGATTTGACCCTCAAATTCTAATACAAGCATTAGAACCGAGTCTGGACTTAACTGGGAGCTCTAAGAATTTTTTGCGAAATTTCAAAAATTTCCAAGGTGCAGGCTCACACGCCCGTGTGGTCCAAGGGACACGCCCTTGTGACCCCGGGACACGCCCGTGCTACAGGCCGTGTTTGAGCCCGTGTAACTCTCTAACTTATGCACACGGCCATGCCACAAGTCTGTGTGCTAGGCCGTGGGGTTAATTAATTTAATTCGAAATTAGGTGCAGGTTTCACACGTCTATGTTCTAGGCCGTGTAGCACACATGGCTGAGACACGCACCTGTGTCTCTACCCATGTGCTTAATTCTGAGCATTTTGTTTCTCAAAATTAAGGTGCAAGGGACACACAGCCTAACCACACGCCCATGTACCAGGCCGTGTGTCACACACGGTCTAGACACACGCCCGTGTGTCTACCAATGTGGACAAAATAAAGCCCTTTCCTAGCCTCATTTGTATCCGTAACCCATGCCGGAGCGAAATATGAGGCATTACCTAACTCGATCTCATGCACCCAAGCATTCACAAGTCAACCAAACTCAATCCAATTTAAAAAAATTTCAATTTCTACTTTAAACTACTTGTTATGAGCCTACGAGCCCCAAATCGACCATTGAAAACTATTCGGGATCAACCCGAGTCCTTAAATCATCTATAAAAAATTTGACTTTGAAACAAGGCACACACCCGTGTGGAAGGGTAACATGCCTGTGTGACCATTTTGACATGGTCGTGTGATGGCCCGTGTGGCTCACACGGCCTAAGCAATACAAGGACACGCCCGTGTCATCCACTCGTGTGGAAATAATTTTAAATGTACACCTTTAGGGGTTTTCACATGGCCTGGCACATGTCCGTGTGTCTGGCCGTGTCCTTCACAACGTCATGACACGCCCGTGTGCAAAAACAAGGATATTTTGTTTCTGACATCAGCATCCCCAAAATGTCACACGGCCAAGGCACACGCCCGTGTGCTGGGCTGTGTCCATCACACGGCTGAGACACACGGCCGTGTCTCTGCCTGTGTGTTTACTATCATGCATACTGGCTTAAAATTTTTATGTACAGGGGACACACAGTCGGACCACACGCCCATAGGGCAGACCGTGTGTCTACCCATGTGGACAATATAAGGCTATTTACCAAGCCTATTTTCCACCCTTACTTACACAACCTGTATGGTAGCAACCACAATCAACCACAATAAACAACATTCCATGTGTGCATTTTACTCATCTATGAAGATAACATCTTTTTATATAAATCAAAATAAATATTAGCCATCATTCAAGGCTTAATACAAAATGAAGGGTTCCCAACCCAGGCTAACACATTTGGCTAGTTTTCAATGACACAAAAATAGTAAAGTCTAAGCCCTATACATGCCATATTCAAAAATATAAATCAAACTATACCGAAAACTTCGATTGATAGTGTGATTGATATCTCTGACTTCCGTTGATCCTTGAGCTAGATAGGCGGCACTATAAGAAAATGGAAAAGGATAGGGAGTAAGCATAAAGCTTAGTAAGTTGCACATAAATAAATATACAACATGACTTTACCATTCATCAACAAGTATCATAACACACAAGTGGCATAAGTAGAACTTACTCATCAGTATTCAATACACCTCATATAACATATATTGAGCTCACATTTCATACATACCATATAGGTACCTGAACCACTCACAACACGATTATACTTTCCTAGTTTATTTGAAATCATATGTTCACCGTTGAACCATTTGGAACATTATCGAATACTCATTTAGCCTAAAACATGGGGTCAGGTGCCAATGCCATGTCCCAGACATGGTCTTACACAAGCTCTAGCATATCTGTGTCGATGCCATGTCCCAGACATGGTCTTACACTGACACCTCTCGTAGCCGATGCATGTCCCAGACATGCCTTACACTGGCTTACGTCTCGAAGCCGAAGCATGTCCCAGACATGTCTTACACTAGCACTCTTCTCAATGCCGATGCCATGTCCTAAACATGGTCTTACACTGGCTCTCATAATGTGACTGATGCATGTCCTAGACATGTCTTACACTAGCTCACATAAGCGACCCAAACGTCATGGCATGAATATCCGATTTACTTCCTAAGGTTCAATCGAGAATTCTACTATCTCTATCATCATCATACTTTCTCAATTCTACACTCGAGCAATTCATGCTATATTAATTCAAATACAATTTAGCACATACATAAGCAATGTATTATTTACATACAACTTACCTCGGATTATTAAATGCGGCGACTAGTCGATTTAATCGATTTGCTTGGCTTTCCCCAGTCTAGGTCCAGATTCGGTATTTCTTTATCTATAATAGCAAAATGTACTTATTTAGACACTAAATGAAATTAAGAAATCAAAATTTCACTTCTTCAGTGAAATGACCATTTTGCCCGTAAACTTTGACAAAATGACCATTTTACCCCTAGGTTTGAAAATCATTTTTATCAAATTTCTTTGTATTTTAAGCTTAGCTAAACCCTTTTTACTCTTATAGCAACTCTAAATTCTCACTATTTCACATATTTAACATCTATTTTACAACTTATGTAAAATGGTCCTTTTTGATGTTTTCATGCTAGTACCTTTCACAAAAGTTGTTTATAAGACACCCAAGACTAATTTTCTTCCATAAAAACTCAACAGACATTACCATCCCTTTCATTTCAAAACCCTACACTCTTAATTATTTTTCAAAATAGTACCCTCATTTGAAAGCTCATGCTGCAAGGGTCTCAAAAGTACAAAAGTATTCAAGAAAAGCCATTAAAATCACTTATTTGTGAAGACTTAAAGTTGCCGAAATTTTTGAAGCTCAAAACTCCCAAAAATAGCTCAAAAATTGATGGAGAAGAAATGGGAAATAGGATGATATCATCTTTCTTTTATTTTATTTCTATTTCAGTCAAATTAGCCATCAAACCCACCAAACTTGGACTTTTTGACCAAATTATCTCCAACGCCGGCCATGCACAATCTTAGGGTCTAATTGCCCTTTTAAAACCCCAAATTTAGGTTCTCTAGCTATTTGGAATTTTTAGCTATCAAAATAGGACTTTTTCATTTTATGTGATTTAGTCCTTTTTCTCAATTGAGGTCACGAACGTCAAAATTAACTCACCAAAATTTCCATGCATTCATATAATCATGCTATAACATCAAAATAATTATAAAATAATTTAATTGAATCCGAATTTGTGGTCTCGAGACCACTATTCTGACTAGACCCTAAATCGGCCTGTTACAAATCCCGTTTATTAAATCTAAGCATACAATATCATGTTTTCCATCCATTAGCAAAATTGCCTAAACACATGCATTCAATCAAACATGTTAGTCACCAAAATCTTCATATCAATCAAGTGAACATAGATGAGCTCATCATGCAATATTATTTCAAGTCATTATCATTTCATCTCATAATTCTCATACCATGTCAAGAGTTATGTCCGTTGAATCATTGAATTTCTGATGGATGCTCAAGTAGTACACTCGAGCTCTATGATTCAATAATCTGCCAATTCTTATTCAAGGTTACCCATTAGGGCACTTAATCAAGGAACACACTCTCGAGCTACATATCGTATAACAGGATTACCAGTTCAGGCTAAATCATTTATATAACATATGCTCAAAAGAGTTCAATTAGGATTACCAATCCATGCTAAATCCTTTCTATAACAAGGTCAATAGGATTACTCGTCCAAGCTAAATCTCGTTCGCAACAAATGCAGGACCTTATTCGTTTCGATAAAGCGCATATATTCATCGGAATTCAATATTCAATCGGGACTTACCCCTTTTTCACCATATCAAGCATGTATTAAATTTCTCATTATAGCATTCAATAATGTACATCAATATAAGTCACATTCCATTCAACACAACATTCAATTAAACATATTTACATGCCCGATTGAGTTACACGAACTTACCTCGACACTCGTTCGTGTATAAAGTCTACTAATCTAAAATCTTTTTCTTTTCCTTGGTTTAACCTCGAATTTGTGTTGTCTGAATATATATAAATATCTTTAATCATCAATTTCACACATATTTCATTTTTGTTTGGACTTAATTTACATCCTAGGAAAAATTATCATTTTGCCCCTAACTTTTCCATAAATTCTAATTTCGTCTCTAGGCTCAAGAAATGAAACTTGTGCAATTTACTCCCTATTTCAAGCCTAACCAAATCCCATTACAAAATTTACAGCACATGTATTCATAAAAATTTAGAATTTTTCTTGAATTTCACAAGTTTACATTTTAGTCCCTAAATCATGTTTACATCAAAAATCACTTTTTAAAAGTTGTTTATCTATCAACAACCTTTCATTTTCTACCATAAATTTCTAATTTTCAGCATATACATCAATGACTCATTTTCCATACTTTGATAACTTTTAAAATTAATCCCTTAAATAGATAATTTAAGCTATCCCGGTTTCAAAAATATCAAAATTACTAAAAACGGGATAAGGAAACTTGCCCAATTAAGCTTCGATTGATAGTGTGATCGATATCTCTGACTTCCGTTGATCCTTGAGCTAGATAGGCAGCACTATAAGAAAATGGAAAAGGATAGGGAGTAAGCATACAGCTTAGTAAGTTGCACACAAATAAATATACAACATGACTTTACCATCCATCAACAAGTATCATAACACACAAGTGGCATAAGCAAAACTTACTCATCAGTATTCAATACACCTCATATAGCATATATTGAGCTCACATTTCATACATGCCATATAGATACCTGAACCACTCACAACACGGTTATACTTTCCTAGTTTATTTGAAATCATACGTTCACCGTTGAACCATTTGGAACATTATCGAATACTCATTTAGCCTAAAACATGGGGTCAGGCGCCGATGCCATGTCCCAAACATGGTCTTACACAAGCTCTAGCATATCTGTGTCGATGCCATGCCCCTGACATGGTCTTACACTGACACCTCTCGTAGTCGATGCATGTCCCAGACATGCCTTACACTAGCTTACGTCTCGAAGCCGAAGCATGTCCCAGACATGTCCCAGACATGTCTTACGCTAGCACTCTTCTCAATGCCGATGCCATGTCCCAAACATGGTCTTACACTGGCTCTCATAATGTGACCGATGCATGTCCTAGACATGTCTTACACTAGCTCACACAAGCGACCCAAACGTCATGGCATGAATATCCGATTTATTTCCTAAGGTTCAATTGAGAATTCTACTATCTCTATCATCATCATACTTTCTCAATTCTACACTCGAGCAATTCATGCTATATTAATTCAAATACAATTTAACACATACATAAGCAATGTAGTTGTATTATTTACATACAACTTACCTCGGATTACTAAATGTGACTAGTCGATTTAGTCGATTTGCTTGGCTTTCCCCCGGTCTAGGTTCAAATTTGGTATTTCTTGATCTATAATAGAAAAATGAACTTATTTAGACACTAAATGAAATTAGGAAATCAAAATTTCACTTCTTCAGTGAAATGACCATTTTGCCCCTAGACTTTGACAAAATAACCATTTTACCCCTAGGTTTGAAAATCATTTTTATCGGATTTCTTCGTATTTTAAGCTTAGCCAAACCCTTTTTACTCTTATAGCAACTCTAAATTCTCACTATTTCACATATTTAACATCTATTTTACAACTTATGCAAAATGGTCATTTTTGGTGTTTTCATGCTAGTACCTTTCACAAAAGTTGTATATAAGACACCCAAGATTCATTTTCTTCCATAAAAACTCAACAAACATTACAAACCCTTTCATGTCAAAACCCTACACTCTTAATTATTTTGCAAAATAGTACCCTCATTTGAAAGCTCATGCTTCAAGGGTCTCAAAAGTACAAAAATATTCAAGAAAAGCCATTAAAATCACTTATTTGTGAAGACTTAAAGTTGCTGAAATTTTCGAAGCTCAAAATCCCCAAAAATGGTTGAAAAATCGATGGAGAAGAAATGGGAAATAGGATGATATCATCTTTCTTTTATTTTATTTCTATTTTAGTCAAATTAGCCACCAAACCCACCAAACTTGGACTTTTTGACCAAATTACCTCCAACGCCGGCCATGCACAATCTTAGGGTCTATTTGCCCTTTAAAAACCCCAAATTTAGGTTCTCTAGCTATTTGGCATTTTTAGCTATCAAAATAGGACTTTTTCATTTTATGCAATTTAGTCCTTTTTTTCTCAATTGAGGTCACGAACGTCAAAATTAACTCACCAAAATTTCCATGCATTCATATAATCATGCTATAACATCAAAATAATTATAAAATAATTTAATTGAATCCAAATTTGTGGTCCCGACACCACTATTTTGACTAGGCCCTAAATCGGCCTGTTACAAATCCCGTTTATTAAATCTAAGCATACAATATCATGTTTTCCATCCATTAGCAAAATTGCCTAAACACATGCATTCAATCAAACATGTTAGTCACCAAAATCTTCATGTCAATCAAGTTAACATAGATGAGCTCATCATGCAATATTATTTCAAGTCATTATCATTTCATCTCATAATTCTCATACCATGTCAAGAGTTATGTCCGTTGAATCATTAAATTTCTGATGGATGCTCAAGTAGTACACTCGAGCCGTACGATTCAATAATCCGCCAATTCTTATTTAAGGTTACCCATTAGGGCACTTAATCAAGGAACACACTCTCGAGCTACATATCGTATAACAGGATTACCAGTCCAGGCTAAATTATTTATATAATGTATGCTCAAAAGAGTTCAATTAGGATTACCAATCCATGCTAAATCCTTTCTATAACAAGGTCAATAGGATTACTCGTCCGAGCTAAATCTCGTTCGCAACAAATGCAGGACCTTATTCGTTTCGATAAAGCGCATATATTCATCGGAATTCAATATTCAATCGGGACTTACCCCTTTTTCACCATATCAAGCATGTATTAAATTTCTCATTATAGCATTCAATAATGTACATCAATATAAGTCACATTCCATTCAACACAACATTCAATTAAACATATTTACATGCCCGATTGAGTTACACGAACTTACCTCGACACTCGTTCGTGTATAAAGTCTACTAATCTAAAACATTTTTCTTTTCCTTGGTCTAACCTCGAATTTGTGTTGTCTGAATCTATATAAATGGCTTTAATAATCAATTTCACATATTTCATTTTTGTTTGGACTTAATTTACATCCTAGGAAAAATTATCATTTTGCCCCTAACTTTTCCATAAATTCTAATTTCGTCTCTAGGCTCAAAAAATGAAACTTGTGCAATCTACTCCCTATTTCAAACCTAACCAAATCCCATTACAAAATTTACAGCACATGTATTCATAAAAATTTAGAATTTTTCTTGAATTTCACAAGTTTACATTTTAGTCCCTAAATCATGTTTACATCAAAAATCACTTTTTAAAAGTTGTTTATCTATCAACAACCTTTTATTTTCTACCATAAATTTCTAATTTTCAGCATATACATCCATGACCCATTTTCCATACTTTGATAACTTTTAAAATTAATCCCCTAAATAGATAATTTAAGTTATCTCGGTTTCAAAAACATCAAAATTACTAAAAACGGGATAAGGAAACTTGCCCAATTAAGCCTTGAAAGTTTTCTCTCTCTCCTAGGGTTTTCATATAATTTTGGGGTTGAATATGACAAAATTAAGATGATATTTCTTTGTATCATCTTTTAATTAATTGAATTATTTCACTTCCAATTTAGTCCTTGCCTTTTTTCTAAATTTTCATGGATGAGTCACCAAAAATCTACATACTTTTCTTTAATGGTCTAATTACCATATAAGGACCTCAAGTTTTGAATTCCATAGCTATTTAATCCTTATAGCTACTAGAATTCAACTTTCACATTTTATGCGATTTAATCCTTCTCGTAATTAAACACTTAATCGATAAAATTTTCGTATCAAAATCTTCAGATGACATGTCTATCATAATACGGACCCTATAATAAAATAAAAATAAACTTTATTTTTGGGTAGGATTTGTGGTCCCAAAACCACTATTCTGATTTCATGGAAAAATGGGTTGTTACATGAGCACTCATTGAGCTTCAATAAGCTCACACACACTTTTATAATATAGCAGTGATTTAACTTGTGAAGAGGTAAGGAAGTGAGCCATCCAAGTGATCCAATTTGAGGCTGTACTTGGATATGTTGTTGTGTTCCCAAATTCAATGAGGAAGGCATTATGAGACCAAATTATGGGATTTAAAATTAGACTTAGTTATAATTGTCGGGTTGTAATTGGACATTATGGACTCTTTAATTGGTTTAATTTTAAAATTTTACTAGTGCTTTAGATAGATGATTGAATGGTAGATTATGATTGCTTGATGAATGCTTTGATTAATTGTTTGACTAACTCGTAAGTGCAAGTGGAAGAGCCATTAGATATTGAGGTAAGACTTAGATATTAAAGGCGTGTGTTTTGGAAAACAATTGAATGTTTAGTATGGATAAATGTAAAATTGGACAGATTACGTAAACTGATAACTGCATGTGAACTAATTGAATGATAACTTAATGAAATTGAGTGTAAGGTTTAATCAATCTTTTAAAACAAGACTTTTATATATAAATCACAGTACTATTGTTAAACTTTGTGAAATGAAGTTTTTCCCAACATATTACTATATATTACGTTTTAAATCTAATTATATGTTTTTAAACAAAACAGTGTTTCAAGTCCCTACAAATATAGCCCTTTTAAAAATACTTTACTACATGTGTGTTTTCAAGTCCCTACAAATATTAAATTGTGAATTAGTCTTGTTGTTGATTGCTAATCAAAGTAGCGCAATGGAAGCATGATATTATGTTTATATTAAATATTCCACGATTAATTGTGTGATGTGATTGGTCGTTTGGTGGGTTTTGTGGTGGTTTAAACGAAAAGTCACTTCGGTGGCTAATGTGACATTCGAAATTCAAGTCGAATTGTCTCAACTGGATTTGGGACGACACAAAATAACATAAATTCCTTTTCCTAAGTAATATAAAAATTACAAGGACTAACATAGTTAAAATATTAACATATTTCTAAAATTAGATAATATTTTAAATTATGAGAACTAATTGAGAAAATTAAAAGGCAAAATCATTTTATAATTAAATTTAAAACATTGAGGGGTTTATGTTGCAAATAACACCTCAGCGTTTCTCATATATCAAAGACATTTTTTTTTCATGTGTAATGGGGTAGTTGGAAAACAAAAATAAAAAACTTGAGTTTCAGAGGCAAATCCAGGGGGCTGGTAGTGGCTCTGGCCCCCTAAAATGAAAAATTGTTGTTTTGGCCTTTAAAATTTTTTTAAAATTTTAAATTAGCAAAAGTAAAATTATCCTTTGGCCCCCTAAAATTATGAAAATTTAATTTAATCCTTTAACAATTATAAAGATATAGACTATTAAAAATTAAAATTTTATTTCGGCCACCCTAAAAAAATTTTCTAATTTCGCCCCTGCTGAGTTTCCTCTTTTTTTTTCCTTGATTCATTTTGTTACCTATTGGGCCAACTTTTAATTCAATGCCGAAAAATTCAAATGTTTTGTAGTTTTCAATACTAGAAATATCACAGGTTCTCAATACTTATGTAGCTTCTAATGTTTTGTTTACATTTTTTTTAAAAGAAATTGTCAAAACAGGATGTTCCATTGCAGAGAGAGAGGTATAAATACACAATTTGTGATGTAGCAAAAATCATTTCTAGATAATAAAAAAATCAACTTTCTTTTAATGTAAATGAAAGTTTTATAGAAAATTAGTTTTTCTTTTATAAGTTTATGTGATTTTAAAGTTTGATGAGATATTTTCAATTTTAACGGTTAGACTTCCAAAATTGATTATGCAGTTTAAATATATTGAAAGCTTTATATTTAAAAGATATTCTTAAAAATATATTATATATGGTTGTTTCGTACAATATATTATCTTGTGATTTGTGTTGAGATTTTAATTTAAAATTTTAATTATAATTTAATGCATGATGTTAAAAATGTTTTTTTATTTAAAAAATTATTATTAATAGTTAGAAAATCGTATTTAAAACTTAATTTAAAAAATGAGACATTTTAAATATACCTAAAAAGAAAGTATTTGGGATTCCTGGAAGTTCACGTGTCCCATTTCTAGATGCTATGAATTTTATGGCAAAGCTTATTGGTGAATAAGTGGAAACCTTTACTAATAAGGTCGCCGCTAATGATGAGGGAGATAAATTTTCTGCTGCCCTTTGAAAGGTTAGTCCTTGTACCTTTAATATTTTTATATTTATAAATTTTACTATTTTTTTCTTGGAATTGTCAGGATTGTGCTAGCTCGAAGTTTATTCAATTTTTCTCAAATACAATCGGGATCATAAACTAGATTTAATTAGCCTTATTGAAACAAGGGTCAGTGGAGGAAAAGCTTATTCGATTATTGAGAAACTTGGTTTTCATTGTTCACATCGTGTGGAGGCAGTGGGGTTTTCTGGTGGTATATGGATTGGTTGGAAGGAATCCTTTTGTGTGGAGGTTCTCAAAAATCATTCTCAATTTGTTTTAGTTAGAGTTGCTGGTACCTCTTTTAGGCAACCCTTGCTGGTCAACATTGTGTATGGTAGCCCTAATAAAAAGAGACTTTTATGGGAGGCTTTTCATAGAACTATTCCAGTTGATGGGTCTCCATGGATGGCGATTGGTGACTTTAACGCTATTCTTTCTCCCACTAAAAAGAGAGAGGGTCAGACTCTAGGGGAAAGATGTCCCTTTTTTGGTGAGCTTACTGACTCAGTCTTATTGCAAGATTTAGGTTTTAGAGGTTCGCAATTCACTTGGCAGAGAGGGGGGGTTATGGAGCTTCTAGATAGGGCTATTTGCAACAATGCACGGTGTACTTTTTTTTTTCCAAATTCCATGGTGATTCACTTGCCACGACTCAAATCTGATCATAGACTACTAAAAATGTCTTTCATGCTAGATTTTCATTCTTCAAAAGGGCGTCCGTTCAGATTCTTAGAAGGTTGGGTTGAACATCTAGCGTTTTCGGATTTCATTAAAGAGAATTGGAGGGTTTCTGCTAGCATGTCGATAGTACACTCCGAGTTTGCTGATCAAGTTAAAAGATGGAATAAAGATGTGTATGGTCATATTGCTACCCGTAAGAAGCTTCTGACTAAAAAACTTCATAGCATTGAGATTGAGCGAGATATAAGAAACTCGACATATCTTAATCAAGTTGAGATGGAGGTTAAAGGGGATTTGGAAAATGTGTTGCATCATGAGGAGATACTTTGGCAACAAAAGGCTCGTTGTGACTGGTCAGTTTTGAGGGACCGCAACACAAATTTTTTTCACACGCGCACTTTGAGGAGAAGGAAGTAGAATCAAATCACCACATTAAAGACTGGTTTGGGTGAGTGGATTATGGATGAGGAGCAATTGAAAATTGAAGCGGTTAATTTTTATACTACTTTACATGGTGAGCACCCTAGTCCGATGAGAGATTTACCCTTTAATGCTTTGCTTTGTATCACTGACGGGGATTTTAATCTCCTTAATAATCCAGTTTCTGATGAGGAAATCAAAGTTGCTCTGTTTGACATGGCACCTTTGAAGGCTCCAGGAAGTGATGGATATCACGCCTTTTTCTATCAAAGTCAATGGTCTAACACCCCTTACCCAAGTCCAAGATCGGAGCTGGGCACGAGGCATTACTTGACTTAGACACATGCATTCAATCTTTTCTGAAATGTAAAAACTAAGTCAAATTAAAACTTTCCTTTCATAGTCCGTTGATTCCTAATATAGGCCAACGAGGCCCAAATCATACTTTGGAAACGGTCTAGGATTAAATCAATCACTTATGAAAACTTTGGAAAATATCACTTGAAACAGGGCACACACCCAAGTGGAAGGGCAACACGCCCGTGTGGTCATTATAACATGATCATGTTAATGGCCTATGTGACACACACGGCCTAAGCATCTAGGGACACGCCCGTGTCCCATGCCCGTGTGAATTAAATTCTAAATGCGAACCTACAGGGGTTTTCACACAGCCTGACACACATCCGTGTCTATAGCCCGTGTTCCTCACACGGCCATGACACACCTGTGTCTTAGCCCGTGTCTAAAAACCTTGACATTCTATTTCTGACGTCAGCACCCAATTTGGGGTACACGGCCAAGGCACATACCCGTGGCCAAAGGCAGTGTCCTCCACACGGCTGAGACACGACCGTGTCTCTGGCCGTGTATTTACTACCATGCATTTTGACTTGCAAATTTTATATGTAGAGGACACACGACCGAACAGCATGCCCATGGGGTTGACCGTGTGTCACACATGGCCTAGATACACGCCCGTGTGTCTACCCGTGTGGACAATATAAGGCTATCTACCAAGCCTTTGCCACCCTGAAACAAAATCTAACATTAACCAACACATCAAAGATTAACTTAATATGATTTCTCAACCAAACAACCATAGCTAAGACCCATATACATTACATATAATCAACCATGCCCACAATTTCACATTCATGAAAGGCTAGCTTGCATTCACACAATAACTTTCAATATTAGCCATTTTCCATGGCCTTATACAAAATAAATCAAATGTTAAAGTAAGCCAACATATCTGGCCAATTAACAATGACACAAAACTCAAAAGTCAAGGTCCTATACATGCGATAATCAAAATAAAAGATCTAACTATACCAAGTGTTTCGGATGATAGTGTGACTGGCTTCTCCGACGTAGAGATGATCCTCAAGCTACTATGGCAGCACTATATGAAAATGGAAAGGGAAATAGGGTAAGCATAGAGATTAGTAAGTTGCATGTAATAAATCTAACAACAACTTTACCATTCATCATCATGCTCCTAGTACTAAAGTAGGTATAAGCACAACTTACTCATCACTATCCAATACAATTCACATAGCATATATTGAGCTCACATCTCAAACATTTCAAATAGGTACCTGTGCTACTCACAACATGGTTATACTTTCCTCGTTTAACTTAAACTGTAACTCTCACCATTGAACCCTTTGGAATGCTATCAGATATTCATTAAGCCTCAAACATAGGGTGTAATGTCGATGCCATGTCCCAGACATGGTCCTACACTGGCTCATCCATTAAGTCGATGACATGTCCCAAACATGGTCTTACACTAATTATCGAAATCAAGGCTGACTCCATATCCCATATATAGTCTTACACTGGCTCTCACATCTCTCTGCCGATGCCATATCCCAAACATGGTCTTACACTGACACATCTATACGTGCCGATGCCATGTCCCAGACATGGTCTTACACTGACACATCTCATAGCTGACGCATGTCTCAGACATGTCTTACACTGGCTTACATCACAAGGCCGATGCATCCTAGACATGTCTTACACTAGCTCTCGTCTTAGTGCCGATGCCATGTCCCAGACATGGTCTTACACTGGCTCTCATAATGTGGCTGATGCATGTCCAGACATGTCTTACACTGGCACACAAATAACCCGAATGTCATGGCATGAATATCCGATTTATTTCCTAAGGTTCAAACGGGAATTCTACAATCTCAATATTCAACATGCATAATCATTTTCCACAAACAAGCAATTTATGCTATATCAATTCAAACACATATAATAACAATATAGCTGTATTATTTACATACAACTTACCTCAGATTACAAAATATAGTCGACTAGCTCGGCTTAGTCCATTTGCTTTGCTTTTCCCCGGTCTAGGCCCAAATTTTGTAATTCTTGATCTAAAATGATAGAAATTCATTCATCTCATCAGCATATTACTCTAGACACTCAAAAATTCATAATTGGGAAAAATGACCATTTTGCCCCTAGATTTTCACAAAATAACCATTCTACCCTTAGGTCTGAAAATCGATTTTTATCACATTTTCTCACTAAAAAAGCCTAGCCGGTTACTTTTTATACTAGAAGTAGTCCAAAATTCTCAATATTTCATGCATTTATCACCTATTTTACAACTTATGCAAGATAGTCCTTTTTAAGGTTTTCATGAGAAATCTCTTCACAAAAATTGTTTATTTCACATGCATGATTCATTTTATTCCATAAATTTTTGGAAAACAACATGTCTACTATCATGGAAAAACCCTAGACCTTCAAACATTTTGCAAAATAGTCCCCTTGCTAGAAAGCTCAAGATACAAGGGTCTCAAAAGTACAAAAAATTCAAGAAAAGCCCTCAAAATCACTTACTTGTAGAGAGACTAAGTGGCTCATATTTCAAGCTTCAAAAATTCCTCTAATGGCTGATATTTTTGGTCAAGAAGAAAGGGTGGAGGAAAGAGATGAAGGCTAAGCTTTTTAGTATTATTTTATCACATATTAGATCATCAAATACCTAACAACTTGACCATTTAATTTCTTTGTCTCATGGCCAGCCAAGCTAAAATCCAAGGGTCTATTTGCCATTTAAATATCCCCAATTTAAGTTTCATGGCAATTTAACACCCTTAGCTATCAATTCAAGACTTTTAAACTTTATGCGATTTAGTCCTTTTTCGCGATTAAGCTCTCAAATGCTAAATTAATTCACCAAATTTTTCATGTACTATAATAAACATGTTATAACTCTAAAATAATAATAAAATAATTTCTCTGACCTTAGATTGGTGGTCTCGAAACCACTGTTCTGACTAGGCCCAAAATTGAGTTGTTACAATTCTCCCCCTTAAGGATTTTCATCCCCGAAAATTTTACCGGTGAATAAGTTCGAGTATTGATCTCTTATAGTCTCTTCGAGTTCCCACGTGGCTTCCTCGACTCCATGTCTATGCCACGAAACCTTTATGAGTGCTACACTTTTATTCCTCAACTTTTTGACCTCTCGATCCAAAATTTTAATCGGTTCTTCTCAATAGGTCATATCCAGGCTTATTTCAATTTCTTCTAGTGAAATCACATGTGAGGGGTCAGATCGGT
This sequence comes from Gossypium hirsutum, assembly GCF_007990345.1. Taxonomy (NCBI): domain Eukaryota; kingdom Viridiplantae; phylum Streptophyta; class Magnoliopsida; order Malvales; family Malvaceae; genus Gossypium; species Gossypium hirsutum. Next base: position 42,873,574 of record NC_053431.1, on the reverse strand, counting down.
AGCGGCGCAACATCGGTACATGAAATACATCATGAATTTTCTCTAGCTCACGAGGCAAGGCTAATTGGTATGCTATCGGTCTAATTTTTTTAGTCACCTCATAAGGTTGAATAAACCGTGGACTCAGCTTGCCCTTTTTACCGAATCTAAGGACTTTCCTCCACAAGGATACCTTCAAAAACACCTTATCACCAACTTGAAACTCGATCTCTTTTCATTTCAAATCCGCGTAAGATTTCTGTCTATTCAATGCGGCTCTCAGGAAATCACGAATCATCTTAACCTATTCTTCAGTCTCTCTAACTAAGTCGACCCTATGAATCTGATTCTCTTTAAGTTTTATCTAATATAAGGGCGTTCGACACTTACACCCATACAAAGCCTCACAGGGCGCCATTTTCAAACTCGACTGATAACTATTGCTATAGGCAAATTCAACTAGCGGCAAATACTTTTCCCAACTGCCTTGGTACTCGAGAACACAACATCACATCATATCTTCTAAGATCTGAATGATTCTTTCCACTGACCATCGGTTTGCAGGTGTAATGCTGTACTAAAATTCAATTTCGTTCCCAATGCCTCTTGCAACTTCTTCCAAAACCATGAGGTAAACCTCGAATCTCTATTCGAAATAATCTATAAAGGTACTCCATAAAGTCTCACGGTCTCGAAAACGTATATATCAACAAATTTCTCAAGGGAAAAGTCGGTACGCACCAGTATCAAAATGTGCCGACTTAGTAAGTCTATCAAAAAACGACCCAAACGAAATTCTTTTTCCTTGACATTAAGGGCAATCCCGATACAAAATCCATGGTTACCCAGTCCCATTTCTGCTCGAGAACCATCACAAATTGAAGTAATCCTAAGGGTACTTGTTGTTTGGCCTTCACTTGTTGATAAACCAGACACTTAGAAAAAAACTCAGAAATGTCTCTTTTCATTCCCGACTACCAGTACATTTTCTTCAAGTCATTGTACATTTTCACACTACCCGGATGGATAGACAAGCAACTATTCTGCTCCTCTCATAAAATCTTCTGAATAAGCTCATTATCTTTGGGTACACAAACCTCATCTTGGAACATCAAGCAGCCTTCGGTATTAATCCGAAAATCTAATTCATCACCTGACTCATACTGAGCCACCTTAGCTTGCAAGTCTTTATCATCTTTCTGAGCCTCACAAATCTCTTGAAGGAACATAGGTCTAGCTCTCATCTCGACTAGAATTGAACCATCATCAATCACAGTTAATTGAGTATTCATAACCCTCAAGGCAAACAATGACTTTCTACTCAGAGTGTGGGCAACTACATTCGCCTTTCCCGGGTGGTAGTCAATCACCAACTCGTAATACTTTATCAACTCCAACTATCTTCGTTGTCATAGATTCAACTCCTTCTGAGTCATCAAATACTTGAGACTTTTATGGTCGGTGAACACTCGGCATCTCTCGCCATACAAATGGTGTCTCCAAATTTTTAACGCGAACATGATGGCAGCCAACTCCAAATCGTGTTTCGAATAATTTTTCTCGTGTGGCTTTAGCTGTCTCGAGGCATATGCTATCACTTTGCCTTCTTGCATGAGCACGTACCCTAATCCATTTAAGGAGGCTTCGCTATATACCATGACTTCTTTCCCCGATTCTGGTTGCACTAAAATTGGGGCTTTGGCCAACAAAGCCTTTAGTTTCTTGAAACTCTGTTTGCATTTATCTGTCAATTCAAACTTAACATCCTTTTGTAACAACCTTTTCATCTGGGTAGCTATTATCGAGAACCCATTCACAAATCTCTTGTAGTATCCAGCCAAACCCAGAAAGCTTCAAACCTCAGTCACATTTCTCGGTGGTTTCCACTTAACGATAGCCGAGACCTTACTCGGGTCAACTCTAATTCCGTCAACTGACAGAAGGTGTCCCTAGAATCCAACCTCTTGTAGTCAAAATTCACTCTTAGTGAACTTGGTGTACAACCGCTTATCTCTCAAGGTTTGTTGAACTGTTCCCAAATGCTCCGTGTGTTCACTCTCATCACGTGAGTAAATCAGTATGTCGTCGATAAAAACTACAACGAACTTATACAAATATAGCTGAAAAATGTGATTCATCAAATCCATAAACACCACAGGGGAGTTTCTTAAACCGAAGGGCATGATAAGAAACTTATAGTGCCTATACCTCGTCCTAAACACGGTTTTCGGTACATCTTGCTCCTTAACCCTTAACTGGTAGTAGCCAGACCTTAGGTCGATCTTAGAAAACACAGTGGATGCCTTCAATTGATTGAAAAAATCATCGATCCTTGGTAGGGATACTTGTTCTTTACAATCGTCTTGTTGAACTGTCGGTAATCTATGCACAATCTCATCGATCCATCTTTTTTCTTCACAAATAGCACTGAGGCACCCCACGGAGAAAAACTCGATCTTGCAAAACCCTTTTCAGTTAACTCTTGTAGTTGAACTTTCAACTCCTTTAACTTCGTAGGAGCCATCATGTATGGAGCAATCGAGATGGGTGTCGTACCAGGGACTAACTCAATTCCAAATTCGACTTCCCTTACTAGAGGCAATCCGAGAAATTCTTCTGGAAACACATCCGTAAACTCACATACCACTGGTACTGATTCAATCTTCGACTCAGACACTTGAGTATTCAGTAAAAAAGTGAGATAAGCCTCATATCCTCTTCTCAAGTATTTCTCTGAAGTCATAGACGATATCACTATAGGTGAGTTATCCGGTTCATCTAGTTCAACCCGAAGAACATTCCCGTCTTCACATTTCAACTCAATAACTTTCCGTCCACAATCCACTATAACCTCATGAGAAGTTAGCCAGTCCATACCGAGGATTACATCGAATTCATCAAACGGCAACAACATAAGGTTAGCAGGAAAACAATGACCTCTAATCGTCAAGGGGCAGTTTCTACATACTCGGTCTACTAACACATGTTTGCCTAACGGATTTGACACTTTTATCACAAATTCGGTAGACTCAATAAACATATTCATACTGGGTACTAATTTCATGCATACATAGGAATAAGTAGACCCTGGATCAATCAAAGCAACAATAGAAATATCGTGAAGAGAAAAAGTACTCGTAATTACATCTGGTGAAGATGCCTCTTCACGATCGCGAATGGCATAAGTCCTTATAGGCGCACGGCCCTCGGGCCTCATAGCTGTATCTCTGGGAGCACCTCTGCTGTTAACCCCACTGCTTGGGTTCTTTTATGGTCAACCCCTTGAATGAGCACTACTCGCCCTCACTTCTTGCTTTTTCTCTTTCTTATCTAATTCAGGGTAGTCTCAGATGAAGTGGTCTAGTGATCCACATTTGAAGCACCCTATTTCATTCCCTCGACACTCACCGAAATGACGCCTACCACATTGCAAACACTCTAGTACCAACACTCGCGACAGAAGTGGTCTAAGCTTAGAGCCATGTTCTGCTTGTTCTTGTTCCTATTTGAGAACCCCGCTGACGCGTTCGATTGGGTAAGAAACTCTCTCGATCTCTTAGATGAGGTCTGCTATAATTTCCCCATCTATCTTTTTCTTGAGTCTGGGACTCGATGTCAGCTCTTCTCTTCTCTTTGGCCAATTCCTCAGCCTTACATGCTCTCTCCACGAGCACCACAAATTCCATCAATTCTAAAATGCCAACTAATAGGCGGATATCTTCGTTTAAACCATCTTCAAACCTCTTGCACATGATGGCCTCTGTAGATACGCACTTCCGTGCATATTTGTTGAGTCTCACAAACTCACACTCGTACTCTGTCACTGTCCTACGACCTTGCTTCAGCTCTAAATATTCTTTCCTCTTTTGGTCTATAAACCTCTAACTAATGTACTTCTTCTGAAACTCCTTCTGGAAGAATTTCTATGTAATCTTTTCCCTTTGTACAACTGACACCATTGGTAGGCTGAGTTTCGTAGGAGTGACACTGAGCACTTCATGCACTCCTCAGGCATGCATGACAGCTCATCAAATACCCTAATGGTATTTTCTAACCAAAATTCTGCTATCTCCGGGTCATCATTAATATTAGCCTGAAATTTCTCAACCCCTTATTTTCATATTTTATCTACTAGGGGTTTCTCTCTCCTAACCATATCCACTCCTTGGGGAGCTACAGGGGCATACTGAGGAATCAGAGGAGCTGGGGGAGGTAGAGTATTCGGATTCGCACGAATGAACTCCGAATACCACGCGCCCGTCATATAGAGGTAAGCTTCTCTAGCTCCTCCGCCCTATACATGCCATAATCAAAATAAAAGATCTAACTATACCAAGTGCTTCAGATGATAGTGTGACTCGCTTTTCTGATGTAGAGATGATCTTCGAGCTACTATGGCGGCATTATAAGAAAATAGAAAGGGAAATAGGGTAAGCATAGAGCTTAGTAAGTTGCTTGTAATAAATATAACAACAACTTTAACATTCATCATCATGCTCTTAGTACTAAAGTAGGTATAAGCACAACTTGCTCATCACTATCCAATACAATTTACATAGAAATATTGAGCTTACATCTCAAACATTTCAAATAGGTACCTGTACCATTCACAACATGGTTATACTTTCCTCGTTTAACTTAAACTGTAATTCTCACCGTTGAACCCTTTGGAGTGTTATCGGATATTCATTAAGCCTCAAACATAGGGTGTAATGCCGATGCCATGTCCCAGACATGGTCTTACAGTGACTATCGAAATCGAGGCTGATGCCATGTCCCAAACATGGTCTTACACTGGCTCTCACATCTCTATGCCGATGTCATATCCTAGACATAGTCTTACACTGACACATCTATACGTGCCGATGCCATGTCCCAGACATGGTCTTACACTGACACATCTCGTAGCGGACGCATGTCCCAGACATGTCTTATACTGGCTTACATTATGAGGTCGATGCATGTCCCAAACATGCCTTACACTAGCTCTCGTCTCAATGTCAATGTCATGTTCCAAGGTCTATTTGCCCTTTAAAGACCCCCAATTTAAGTTTCATGGCAATTTAACACCCTTAGCAATCAATTCAAGACTTTTGAACTTTATGCGATTTAGTCCTTTTTCGCGATTAAGCTCTCAAATGCTAAAATTAATTCACTAAATTTTTCATGTACTATAATAAACATGTTATAACTCTAAAATAATAATAAAATAATTTCTCTGACCTCGGATTGGTGGTCCCGAAACCACTGTTCTGACTAGGTCCAAAATCAGGCTATTACAATTGGGATCACGTAGGCGCCTCCATTTGCAGATGGGTTAAGGGTATTTTTTCTTGTGAAAGCATTGATTCAAAATTGAATAACTCACTTATTGTTCTTATCCCTAAAATCAAAAATCCAAAAGGTTTCGCTCATTTTCGACTAATTAGTTTGTGTTCTGTTCTTTACAAACTGGTTATGAAGGTCATTACTAATTGATTTAAAGTGGTATTCCCCAAACTTATAGCTCCTGATCAGACTGGCTTGTTAGCAGGATGGAACATCACAGATAATATTTTCATTGCACAAGAGTTTATTCACTCTATGAGAAGTATGCAGAAAAATAGGAGATGGATGACCATCAAAATTGACCTAGAGAAAGCTTATGATCAAGTGCACTAGGATTTCATTGCCGCGTCGCTTCAAGCTGCAAGTATTACTATTTTTTTACATAATGTTATTATGTTTGCAATTTCTAGTTCTACTATATAGGTTTTGTGGAACAGGGTTCCAACTTCGAAGTTTGGGCCAGCTAAGGGCGTTCGACAAGGTTGCCCTTTATCTCCTTATTTGTTTATACTGTGCATGGAGTGGCTGAGTCATAGTATTCATGCTACCATTGATATTGACAATTGGACCCCTATTTGACTGGTTCGCAATGGTCCACTGCTTTCTTATCCTTTTTTCGCAGATGATTTGATCTTTTTTGGCCATACTAAGGAACATCAAACTCGGGTCATCAAGAATATTCTTGATGATTTTTGTAATTACTCGGGTCATAGGATTAATAAAAGAAAGACGAATATTTTTTTCTCCAAAGGTATGGATGGCATTTTAAGGAGGCGTATCAACAGTTTTTTTGGTTTTCAAGAAGTGAACAACTTGGGGTCTTATTTAGGTGTACCCTTTTTTCACGAGAGGGTTACCAACAACACACTACACTTCGTGGTTGATAAGGTGCGAAGCAAGCTGTCTAGTTGGGATGCTAGGCAACTTTCTTTGGCAGGTAGGATGACTTTAGCTCAATCGGTTCTTCTTTCAGTCCCAAGTTATTTTATACAGACAATGATGGTTCCTAAAGGCTTATGTGATGATATTGAACGCATTGTTCGAAAGTTCGTTTGAAGATCCACTAATGGTAATGCTAAGGTGGCATTAGTTAGTTGAGATTCAGTGTGTCAACTAAAATCTTATGAAGGCCTTGGTTTGAAACATTTGGAAGATCATAACACTTCTTTCATGATGAAAGTTGGTTTAAACATTGTCTCTAATCTCAATGCATTATGGGTTTGAGTCATTCGGTCAAAATATGGGATTCTTAATGGTTTACCTGAAAATTTATCAATTGAGCGTTGTTCTTTCTTTATGGAGATCCATAGCTAAGGTATGCCCCTTATCCGTGAAAACCTTTTATGGTCTGTTGGAGATGGTAATAGAATCCAATGCTGGCGAGGCCCTTGGATTCCAAATTTTGGCCCCTTATTCTTTCATATTCCATGCTAATCTAACCTTAATATAGATTGTACTCTTAGTAATATGATTGCAGGTGATGGTTCATGGAATTTAGACCTTTTCCGGTTGTGGGTTTTAGAAGAGATCATTAATAAAATTATTGGAATTCCACCACCGCATCCTTCTTTGGGCTCAAATAAAATAGTACAGGTGCTACTTCGACTGGCTTATTTTCTCTCAAAAGTGCTTATGAGAAGATTCGAGATTGTACACTGAATCTTAAAGAACGTATTTGAGAGATGCCTTGGAGATTTAATGGACCTCAGTGAATTCATTTCTTCTTATGGCTTGCCTTCAAGTGTCGTTTACTTACGAATACTGAAAGGACAAGGAGAGGCATTGGGAATAGCAGCGCTTGTGGTTTTGTGACATGAATACGAAGATGTGTTACATGTACTCGGAGATTGCTCTGCTACTAGAATCATTTAGGACAAATTTATTCCAAAAGAAAGACGATCTAGGTTTTGCATCGGTTCCCATCACAATTGGATGATAATTAATCTTTAAAATCACTTATCTATTTCTTTAGATGGGGTGGATTGGTCGTGCCTTTTTGGGATTATCATTTGGCGTATTTGGAAGAATCGTAACTCTTTTTTCAAGACTTCTCTTGGAGTTACGAAGAGGTCCTTAAAGTTTTATACAGCTGGGCAAAGTAATATTCATTAGCCTCAAAAGCAGCTTTTTACAAGACACATTGTTATTTTCATAATTTAGAAATAGATAGAAATTAGGTAAGCTTGAGAACAGATGGTTCGGTTAGACTTGATGAAGGCTTTGCAATAGGTGGAGGTTTTGTGTGTGATCATAATGGTGGGTGGATCATGGGGTTCTATAGGTATTTGGGCAGTTGTACAGTGGTAGAGGCTGGGCTTTAGGGGATCTTAGATGGCTTAAATCTTATTTTGAACAGAAGGTTTGAAAGGATCTTAATCCAAACTGGCAGTATTGATGTTGTTAACGCTATTCAAGAAGGTTCTTCAAGAAATTCTAATTATGCACTCGTTAGAAGAATTCATCTCATCTTATCTTTAAATGGTAAAACAGTGGAGGATTCAACATATATCTCGTGAAGAGAATCTAGTTGCTGATAGTTTGGCCAAGTCAATTCGTTCTAGAAAGCTAAGTTTAAGATTGGTTGAGTATTCTCTTTCGAGGTTTTAACTTATTGATTTTGTAACATTTTCTTTTAAAAAAAAAGATTTTGGAACTTGAAAAACTATCCCACAACTCAAAGTTTCCATATATTCCTCTTGAATCTTCTTTTATATAATATATATAATTGATTTCGAAGCATAAATAAACCATTATATTAATTAAATGAATACCACATGGTAATTTCTATAAATAAATAAAGTTTAATGCGTACCACATGGAATTCAAAAAGACTATGCTTGGCTTCATATTTGCTTCCGTTTCTTCTTTTTTATGAATGATGTATGAGAGGATTGTTAAGCAATGAATCTTAATAGCTTTGAAAATTAGATTTATTCACTAAGTTTAATTATAATAAATAAAATTAAGATATAATTTTAATTTAGTAAAATAATTCTTATTTTGATTACTCTAATTTTTTGTCAATTTATTTACTCTAATTAAGATAATTGCTCGAATTGGTTACTACTGTTAAAAATTTCATGTGAATTTTTTTACTAAAATTAGGGACCTTTCTATAATTAGTCCAATACATTTTTTTGTTTATTTGCAAAATAAGAACTATCAATCTTTATCACCGCTCATCCCTTACTCTCAATGGTGAAGTGAGGGGGGGCTGATAGGAGCCTTGATCCCCCTAAAAAGTAAAATTTTCTATTTAGATCATTTTATAATTGATAAATTTTTAAATTAATAATAATAAAATTATACTTTAATCCCTAAAATATGATACAATTTTGGTTTAATTCTTTAAAAATTATAAATATAAACTATTTAAAAGGAAAAATTACATTTTTACTATAGTAAAAATATGTAATTTAATTTTGCCTCAATTTTTTTTCTAACCTTATCATGCTTACTCTACTATTGCTCATTTCTTCATCATCCCCGCATTATAAAAATCATTTTACAATATTGCTTCTTCAACATAGGTGATGCAGTTATTCAATGAATTTTTATATTATTCTAAAATGACGAGATCTCATATAACCATTTGAAACTCTTTTATTATTTTCTAGGTTGGATTTAATTTTTTAAAAATAAAAAAATGAACAATCTATTAGTAAATTAATAATTTTTTTAACGGTAATCAGTATTTTAGGGTTTTATAAAATGGGAATGCTACTGAGTTTTTTTTACAATAAAAGATGGTTTTGCGTAGAAAGGCATCGCCTTCGCGGATCGTGGCTGCTTAAGATAATCGTTACTTTAAAATATTATAAAAATCTTGAAAAAGGTGGAATGGAACCGCTCTTTTTCATGGTTTTGTCCAATAGTTGGCTCCTTTGACGTTAAAGCGCATACTTCAAATCCCAGGGAAGACCAAGCTTGGTTGAACAGAAAATCAATTGGTGGGGGATTTCTACAAATGAACATGACCAAAACCCTTCTTCTGAATATTATAATTGCAGTGACATAAGACAATTTTAAAAGCAGAGTGTACAGATCGTCATGAATGATGTCAACCACAAACTGTTAAACCAAAGAAAATAACTTGAAATTGTGAATGTATATAATATGACTGCAACCAAAACAGGTTAGAACCGGCATATTCCTGGGTCTCAAGTTTGCTGTATGGCTCAACCTATCGAGCTTCAACCACAAGCCATAACCGTGCAGGAACTGGCGGCTATCAACAGTAGACAAGTCCCAGAAAGATACATTCGTGAAGGAGTGGGAGACCTTGATGCCTCTTTCCCAGTGTTGGATGTTCCTACCATAGATCTTCAACTCCTTGCATCTTCATCATCTACCAGTGGAGATGAATTTGACAAACTTAGATCAGCTCTCAGCTCCTACGGTTGCATTCAGGTCAGATTTTTGGCAAATTTCTGTAGACAAAAAGTTTTAACTATCAAATTCCTTGATTTTCAGTGCATTGTCGATTTTACTGTATTTTAACTATACTGCATATGGCTCTTCCAGACAACTTTGTCCAATAAACATACAATTTTAAAAGTAGCTCAAATTTCTTGAGGATTCAACAGCTCATCATTAAAAATTTTCATGATTGTAAAACTAGTCAACTTCAAACCTGAGAATTATTTTGCGAGTTTCAGGCAATCAATCATGGAATTACAAGTGCATTTCTGGACAAACTGCGAGAAGTTGCTCGCCAATTCTTTGCTCTTCCGTCAGAAGAAAAGAAGAAATACTCCAGAGAAATCGGCAGCATTGAAGGGTACGGGAACGACATGATCTTATCTGAGCATCAAATACTCGATTGGACTGATAGATTGTATCTTATACTGCGCCCAGAAGATAAGCAAACACTCAAATTTTGGCCTGAAAATCCTGAATCTTTCAGGTATTCTCCTCCTTCTCCCTTATGCCCTAGGGATCTGAAGCTTTCCAAAGTTATGCACTAACTTCTACCAATACAACAAGAGAACAAAACACCAAGAGTGAATGTTAGCAATCAAACAAGTTAAATATATTTGTCATATCTCTGTCACAGGGGAATTTTAAATGATTATTCAACGAAACTACATGTGATCCTGGAAGTCCTCTTAAAGGCAATGGCACGGTCACTAAACTTGGAGGAGAACCAGTTTTTGCAACAATATGGAGACCAAGCAACAATGCAAGCAAGATTTAACTTCTATCCTATATGTCCAAGACCAGATTAAGTTCTTGGGGTTAAACCTCATGCAGATGGATCAGTAATCACCATGCTGTTGCAAGACAAAGAAGTGGAAGGTCTTCAAGTCCTGAAAGATGATCAATGGTTTAATGTTCCAATCATACCTCAAGCTCTTCTTATCAACATTGGAGATCAAGCAGAGGTAATGACCCCAATTATCTAATGATAAGCACTCTATTATTGGCAACTCTTTAATACCCTAAATGATTCGTATCCGACATCTATGTCTTGACATATATTTGGGTCAAGGTACGAAGGGAGTCCTGAAAATTAAAGGAAAAGCTTAGAAAAAACTGAATATACTCATGTCAGAACATACACATCTAAAGCTCACCTTCAAATCCAGAAAACACCAGAAAACATAAAGTGTAAGTATAGTGATTAGCTACGTTGCTCCGACTCTTAAATTTCTCTAGTCCGGATAAGTAGTTGACTGATTGGTTAGTTATGTTACTCCAACTCTTCAATATCCAACATATAGTCAGATATAACATGATGTAAAATCCTTGAAACAAATGAAAGAACATGGGGAAAAAATAAATGAACTTAGCTACATCAGTCCGAGTAATTTATCTACTAAGCTAATCTACCAACTACAAGTTTCGGTTAAAAGATGTTTGATGCTGTAAATCAAGAATAGATGTCATAATTAAAATGTGACTTACATTGGTGGTTCCATGGACTGCACACAGATAATGAGCAATGGGATATTCAAGAGCCCAGTACACCGAGTGGTAACAAACTCAGAGAGGGAGAGGATTACTCTAGCTGTTTTCTGCATTCCACATCCAGATCAAGAGATTCAACCAGTGGAAAAGCTCATCAATGAAACTCATCCCAGATTATACAAGAAAGTGAAAGATTATGTCAGTCTCTACTTTCAATACTACCAGCAAGGAAGGAGACCTATGGAAGCAGCACTGATTTGAGGTTCCCCCATACTACATTTTCTTTTGGCTTGTTCTCAGAAACGGCATCCAAAACACTAAGCGATGAAACCAGTGTGTAAAATTATAAGGAGATAAAGAAACTTCACATTGATATTGAGGATAATTTGTAGGGCAATGGATGGCTCCTTACTACCAATTGTTAAGCCCTTCAAACAAAATTTAAATGATATCATCATCAAGTCTTCATGTCACCAATATCTTTAATTTAATGTTTAAGATATACATGTTTAGTTTGAAATCTGCCATAACCAGCCCCAAAATACTCAACACCTACAGCTGATGCCTAATGCAATCCCTCCTTCCAAGCTTCAGTCACCTTACTCAGCCCCCATCAATGATGTCTCTGTTCTTAGCAAGAACTTTATTTTTTTGTTCAGATATGTTGGTGAAGACTGAACACGAAACCGTTTTATCTAACGATTAGAATAGGTTCACCGCACAAATTACGACCTTCACCTTTCTCAACAGTAATATGCTAAAGATTTTAATCAAGCTCAAATGCAAGGGCGCAAACACGTCCACTATACTTTCCGCCAAGCTTGAGCTTTCTAAGAACTTTGCTACAGCCTATATCAAAATAAATTACTAATCAAGAAGACCATTTCTTTTTCCTGCAATGACGAATCCATGCATTCTCATTATATCCCTAAACTGTGCCAAAAACCATTAATAACAAGAATATTAGAGCAACAAAACAGAATTAGACGAGAGCAAAAATCAACATTCTTCATATAACAAAAAGTAATAATAGTAACAATACAGTTTTAACTCTTTTCTATGGATTGACCATTATCATCATCATCATCATCATTATCAATGTCTTTGTAAACCCTTTACAAGGGGAAATTTTTCATTGCCTGATTTGGCCTTTGAGAGGAGATGGTCTCTAGAGTAAAAAAGGTGCTAAACTAAATATACTTAGGAAAATTGGAAATGTGGAACCCGGCAGAGATGGGAATCAGTGGGCCTTTAGCCAATGTTTGTTTTCTCTTAGAATATCTTAAACAGCAGTCCACCATGTGTAGCAAAGAAGGGAGCAAAAACAAGTGATTCAACAGCCATGAGCTTGATGAGTATGTTCAGTGATGGCCCAGATGTATCCTTTAGAGGGTCTCCAATGGTGTCACCAATAACAGCTGCCTTATGTGGATCCGATCCTTTGGGACCAAGAGCCCTTGCATGGTCTGAAGCAGCCGCCTGCAATTCACAACAAAAGCCAGAGCACAAAAGTAGAACCATTACTTTAAAACATCGATTATAAGATTAGATCCCAAGATATCAGTCAAATCAGAGATACCTCAATGTACTTCTTAGCGTTATCCCAAGCACCCCCTGTGTTGGATGCAGAGATAGCAATCTGCAAACATACCAGATCAGAAGCAAACATTAAAATGAACCCTCTGTAGGAAAGGTCTCATGTAGAAAATATCAAGACTTGCTAACATTACCTGGACACCAGAGACGAGAGATCCAGCAAGGACACCAGAGAGAGTTTCGACACCAAAAAAGATCCCAACAATAAGGGGTGTGAGCATAACAAGGGCACCAGGAGGGATCATTTCTTTGATAGAGGCGTCAGTAGAGATCTTGACACAGGTAGCATAGTCAGGCTTGGAAGTGCCCTCCATGAGACCTGGGATTGTGTTGAATTGTCTGCGCACTTCCTCAACCATCTTCAAAGCTGCACTTCCCACACTCTTCATGGTCATAGCAGAGAACCAGTAAGGAAGCATTGCCCCGACAAGCAAACCAATAAAAACTTTAGGGGTCAATACATCAACTGTTGAAATTGCAGCACGGCTCACAAAAGCACCAAAAAGGGCAAGGGACACCAGGGCTGCTGAACCAATGGCAAAACCCTGGAAAGAAATGCAGAATTTTCAAATGAATACCACCTATTAATCCACTACTGGAACAAGAAAGATCCACCTATTAATCCACTACTGGAACAAGAAAGATTACATTCTTTCAAGAAAACACATAAACATGCATCAAGCAAAAATTGCAACAACACTTCAGGCATTAGAAAGAAAACTACTTACAGCTACAAACAACAGAAAAAACCAAAGCTAGCCAAAGAGCAAAAAACTACTCATGCTGCAAATAAATTTAAAGGAGATGGGATGTATTAAAAAAGCAACAAAGATGTTGAATAACTCTTAAAATTCCAATTATAACAGTATGAAAAAAATTAGGACAAATAAAATAAAAAGTAGCTGTTTCAATGCCAACCAAAACAATAAAATCTGCTTTATAATATGCAGAACAAACATAGAGATGCCATAAATAAAATAAAATTAGAAAAAGGTAAGCCATGTGCTTAAGTGAAAACAAATCAAACCTTTCCAATAGCAGCAGTGGTGTTCCCTGCAGCATCAAGAGCATCAGTTCTCTCTCGTATTCTATGGCTCATGCCAGCCATTTCAGCAATGCCTCCAGCATTATCACTGATGGGACCATAAGCATCAATAGCCAATCCAGTAGCTATGGTACTCAGCATTCCAAGGGCAGCAACAGCAATGCCATACATAGCAGCAAAGCTAAAACTAACAAAAATACTGATAGCAATAGCAAAAATAGGAATAATGCAAGACTTGTAACCCAATGCAAGACCAAAAATAACATTAGTTGCGGCTCCAGTCCTGCAGGAATCAGCAACATCTTGTACAGGGCTGCAGGAGAATGTAAAGAGAGTGTTACAATCAATTATAACAAAGGATAACGAAAGGAGAAAAACAATATCATCCACATGAGTTACCTGTATGCATTGCTAGTGTAGTACTCAGTTACAAAACCAATAATTAGGCCAGCCCAAAGACCAACAGCAACACATAAGAATAGTTGCCTGAAGAAGAAATTCAATGTTGCTCTCATTTAATGCAAGCATATGACTTTTAACATTTCTCAGCAAAAGAAGCACAAAGAGCTTACCAGTTCTTCACAAGTTTCTGATCTCCAAAATTGTAAATGGTAAAGGAAGGTGGAAGAGCTATCCAACTAACAACTCCGATTCCAATAGTCATGAGAACAGTGGAGATTATAAGTTGCCTCTTCAATGATGGTTCAATTTCATCAACAGCCTTGATCTCAAAGAAATCAGTTGCAAATAAGGTGGTGATTAAACAAACAATGATACCGACAGAACTGATGATGAGAGGATATAACATTGGAGTCAATTCATGATTCATTCCAAAAGAAGAGATGGAAGCAACAACTAGGGCAGCACAAGATGATTCAGCATAGGACCCAAAAAGATCAGATCCCATTCCAGCAATATCACCAACATTATCCCCAACATTGTCAGCAATCACCTGAAAACAAGGAAGTAACTCAGGGACATCCCTAAAGGAGGAACTATTAAGTATCAGATTAAAAAAATACCATTACAGATATTCGTAGATGCATGTTACTTACAGCAGGGTTTCTAGGGTCATCCTCGGGAATGTTCCTCTCCACCTTGCCTACAAGATCAGCACCCACATCAGCAGCTTTGGTATAGATTCCTCCACCAACTCTGCCAAAAAGTGCCATGGATGAACCTCCAAGCCCGTAACCAGTGATTGCCTCAAAAAGACCACCCCAGTCATCACCATAGTAGAGCTTGAATACATTTATGGCAATGTAAAGCACCAAAAGGCCATTTGCAGCAAGAAGAAAGCCCATGACAGCACCAGATCTAAATGCAGTAATAAATGCCTTTCCAACTCCCTTTCTTGCCTCAAGGGTGGTTCTAGCATTTGCATAGGTAGCAATTTTCATCCCAAGAAAGCCAGAAACAACTGAAGTGACAGCACCGAGCAAGAATGATAAGGTGCTTAGTGCAGCAGGGGCAAGGGCAGGCTTGCACATCCTAGATAGGTCATATGTGCAAGGTTGGCTCTTCATGCTGAAACCCTCTACGGAGCCGAGGAAGAGGAAAATCAAGATTGCAAAAGCAACCATGAAAATGCCAACATACTGATACTCAGTGAAAAGAAATGAGGTTGCACCTGTAAACTCATAAATCAAAATATTAGCTAACTGGGAAGTCTTTCCAAAATTTACCAGCAGAAAAGGCAACAAACAAAACAACAAGATATAAACTGAATTAGGAAAAGCATATTGTCACGAACATTGTCTATAGAACAAGCCAGAGTGTTCTTATTCCCATCCTCATGTAAAGCAATAGAAACAATGACCTAACAGACAGAAAAAAGTAGTTCCTCTCTATTAGACAAGTAATTTCATTTTGTTGAGAGCAATTAAAAAAGTATCTTTAAATTTGCATTTTAACAAAAGTAATATTTACCATTTAGATCTCACAAAAAGCAGAAACAAACAAGAAAAATAGCTCAGTATGTTACAACCTTGGAAGCATAGAAAAGATTCAAAAGCAGTCAACTTTCAAATAGTGAAGCAAAGTGTTAAGCATATCTATCATGAAACAGTGCAACATTTGCTCAAATCAGCTTTTACTATGACAGCAATTCATGCAAGATAAAAAAAAAAGTTACAGAAGTAAAAAAGGAAGGAAACTAAACAAATATTTCAAAGTAAATAAATCATCCATTTCTATATCTTCGTTAAGTAACTCTTTCAGAGTATACAAACTGAAGAGTTATAGCCACTAGAAACTTAATTCAGGCCCCACATAATTTTTTAAAAAAATTGAAGAGTTCAGACCACTGGGAATTTAAATCGGGCCACATATAAAGTAAAACTTCCAGATCTATTTTTTCAGTTTTTCTTTTTAAATATATCCAGATCTAGTTCAAGTTCAACGAAAGGGGTTGAATTTCATTAATAAATTTAGTTCCTGAACATTCAGTTTTCCATTTAAATCCAAATCTGAAGACTAATCAGTAGGAACAAATTTTCACATAGTAAGCATGCAATTATGAGGAAATGTCCAAAAGTCTTGCAAGGCCATTATGGCTTCTGCTACAAAGCCTAAAGTTTAAACCCAAAAAGACAAAAGGAAAGAAAAAAGCCTAGATCTCAATTATGTTCTCAATGTGCAAACAGAAAATCAACACACCAGCTTAACCATATATTGATTGTAATATATAATTAATAAATACACGTGGGTCCAAACTCCAAATTACCCCATCACCATACACTTCGATCTGAAGAAAACACTCATTGGAGCACACATTTTTTTTATATATAAATAAAAGATAGCTTGCACATTTGTAGTTTTTCATGGCTTTTGAATACATAAAATGAATATAAGAATATTTTGTTTGTTTAAAAATAAAAACTAAAACTTTAACAAGGAAAGCATGGTGAAACAGAAAACCTCGTGCTCCAAAACTCATTCTTCTAAGTTAAAAACACATCACCAAAATTTATACAGACAAACCAAGAAATCCAATATCAATAAATAATATAATATAATGTGAAATTGAAGATCTAAACGTTCACAACATAAAAATCGAAATGTCTCACGACAGCGAGAAAAAAAAAACACGTTTTTTTTCGAATACCCATTACGGCTAAGTAATTCAAACGTGAAAACCAAAAACAAAAACAACATAAGGGAAGACAGAAAGTTTCTCTCTTTTTTTTTTTCAAAATCCCAGATCGAAAAAGGCTTTAAAAAATAAAAAGTGAAGAGGGTACCAACCTTCAGAGATGGCGTTTTGTATTTCAGCACATTTAACAACAACATTATGGTCATTGAGACCTTCTTCTTCTTCAATGAGGTAATCAGCGTAGCCGTTTTTACCAGCGGCACCGCTGTTACCGGGGGCACCAGAGTCTCGACCGGGAGAGAGCTTGACCCGGGAAACGAGAATCCATTGAACGAGAGAAAAGGCAATTCCAATCACGGCACAAACCGGGATCAGGATCTCGGTTCCGAGATCTGGCAAAATCGAGGAGGCCCCCATATCAAACCACCTTCCGCAAAAGAGACGAAATGCAAAGCTGAAAGTGAGAGAAAAAAAAGTTTGTCAGTGAGGGGAGGGGAAAATGAGAGAGAGTTTATAATAATTATATACAGGAAAAGTTCGTGGTGAGAATGCCTTTAAATGCTTCGCTGGCCAGAAAGAATGGAAAGGCTAAAGATAGAAAATTCGTTAACGTTTTATTAACTATTTTTTAACTTCGCATCTTTTTATTCTCATAAAATGAAGTTTTAAATCTTAATTTTGAAATTAAAAAACTTTTTCTTTTCACAGAATAATGTTGGTTATAAGAGATATTCAGCTGCAAGAGATGTCACTCATAAAAGTCGCGTGAGAGAGAGAATAACAAGGTATTTTGATCGGTTGGAGTGACTTTTCTACTCTTTTTTTTTTTTTTTTTGCTGTCTTAATTCTATTCCACAATAACTACTCGTTGCCCTGTATTGTTGAGAAAATGTGAGTGTGATCGGTGCAACTTTTTTCTTCTTTAACAAACACAGTTACTACAAGAAGAAGAGTGCTTGAAGCTCATGGTGTGGATTAACCATCCAGTCATTAAGAAAACATCCTTCAAATAAAAATGGTTACTAGTTGATGACAAAATAAATAAATAAATAAATAGGTGGACGATATTTTATTATTTTCATTAATTTGGTAACCAAAAAAATTCATAGTTAGGCAACCTCAATTGTAGTTTTACCCAAACAAAAAACAAGAATAATATCTAGACAATCACATTAAAGCAATCAGACTCAAAAATGACATTAGACCATTTCTTATATTTAGCCCTTAAGCATCCAAAAATTGAGCGGGGTAGTATGAGTTAATGACTCAAAAAGAGCAAGTAAAGTCTTGGAGCACTTGTTGCCAAGTTAGAGGAAGGTCCTCAAAAATAGAGTGACTGTCAATTTTCAATATATACCAACACATAAGGGCGAGCAAGTTTTTAGAACAAAAAGAACAGAAGGTGCGCATAAATGCTTACCCACCAGTCCTCAAAGCTTGAGAAATCCTCTCTCCAAAATCAATAGCTAAAACCGGAAACTCCCTAGACTACCTTGGTGAAGGGACAGAAAAAGAGTGCACACTCAGCAAACTCCATTTCCTCCTCACATCTCAAACAATTAGGGTTCACTTCCCTCAATCTCTTAACAAGGTTTTCTTTGGTAGCAACCTCATTGTGACAAGATCTCCAAATAAATCTTTTTTATCTTATGAACCACTTTGAGATTACATAGACGTTTCCATCCCTTATAAGAAAAGCCATTGCCAACATTGGACACACTTAAATTAAAAATAAAAATAAAATAGAATTTAGCTCCTAACATTTATCTCTTTTTTTTATCACGTTGACACACAACCCTTCAAATGTATCCAAGTTGATGCCTTCTAGATGAAAAAGCTAATTAAACTCCTATAGTTTTAAAGATGTTGACATGGTAGCTTACATGGCAATCAACATGTACTTCATTACTGACATGGATAAATTTTTTTATAAAAAAAAGTATGAACTTTTTGAAATGTTTTGAATTTTTTATGTTTTTTTTTTAATTTTTATGAAGTACAAATGGACTATCACGCAAGTTACCAAGTTAATGTCCTTAAAATTTTAATAGTCTAGTTAGCTTTTCCTTCCAACAAGCAACAATCTGACTAAATTAGAAAGGTTGAGGACTAAAGTGATAAAAATGTATTAAAGCCAAAGTGACAAAAAGGATCAACATTAGGGCTAAATATGTCACTGTGCCAAAACATAACGAGGTCAGGATATGAGTCACTGATACCATTGTCAAGCATTGTAGATTCCATCTTTCAAAAAATGCCACATAAGTTCATCTTGAACACTGGGAGAACCAATAGGGATTTTCTCAATAGATTTTTACTCCTCATAATTGAAAATTGGTGGAGGGTATTACTCTTTAAAGGGCATAACTTTGAATCAATAAGATCCTTAAGCATCATGACCTGAATCAACTGTTGGATCATCGGTACACCCCATGGTGCAGCGAAAAGTTAAATCTGGCGATCACATCTAAGGATCCATGTGTAAGGAACGAATCGGGGTGAAAAGGATATGAACGATTACTTTTAATCGTCTAAAAAATCGAAGAAGCAGATTACACAATTGTATGTCGATTCCAAGCTGCTACAAAAATGTTTCGGCCTCTACATAACCCACTCGGTGTGACAACGAACGGTAAGCACTCTCTAAAACTTTTTCAGAGAGAAAAATTGCTTGACGACTGCTAGACCTCACACATCCCTTATTTCAAGTATATTAGGTTTTTCTCAAAAACTCTATATTTCTTAATTCAGGAATCATTAATATTTGATTACAATCAAATCATAATAATTAATCAAATATTATAATTATCATAATTATAAAAATGTTTGTCCAAAAAAATTACAATTACAATAATTATAATAATATTCAATCCTAAATTATAATTACAATAATTATAACAAGGATTTCGATAAATTATTTTTTAGTTAAATTTTATACAAATCAAACATATATTAATTTAACCATATTTTTCATTATGTATACAACATGCTTGTACATATAATTCGTTTGATATATAACTGCCCAATTACATTAATTCTATAATCAATTTAATTCATGTTGACAGCTAAACACAATATCAACTATGTTTGGATTCCGTTCATTTCAACCATAGGGTGTGACCCTATAGGTTATTGTAATGTTAGCAGTAATACTAGAACGATTCTAATATTACAAACAATGAGTGTCATCTAGCAATGCATCACTGCTACCTAAGTTACAAGAAGTAATAATTCGACATAACCTTTCTGTTATTAACCCTTCATGTATTAAATCCTTTTGTCCTTGACATCTAGAATGGAAAGAAGTCATGGAATAGTTACACTTGCATAGTCCATCTAATGCTTCTTAATATCCTAAGTAGATTATGAAAAACAAATAAGTATGATATCTCATATCAACTTATTCGAGAATGGCCATGCATTTCTAGTCTCACTCAATCAAGTGACCTAGGATATTACTCCCATTATTTAGGAGGGACAAATTCTATATTGATCAACCATATCCCACTACATAGATTGTGGTATATCCAATATCAACCTTTATAGAACAACCAGTTATGGTGGAAGTTTGATTATATCAAAATATACGACTCACGATGTTGGGATAATGATGATCTCAAGTCTAAAGATCGTATACATAGTAATCACTATAAGTAATGTTGTGACTATTAAATAATAATCTAAGAAACATACTCCTAGCGGGTTAGTCCAATATGTTGTTCTCTTACACACATACTCATGTGTTGATTTTGACATCCCATGTCAATGAAAACACTTTGTTATCAATCAAGTACACGTTAGTCTTAATGTATTATTGTTGTCTAAGCCTACAATAATACTTGACTAAAGACTTTTTAAGAATAATCATATTATTCACAGAACATTATTATAAAAAGTTTATTTATATACATAGAAAATAAACTTAAATAATAATGACTATGCCTTATATTAATAAATGAGGTGAAATAAGTATGTTATTACAATCATCTCATGATTGACCTTTGAGCATACTCTAACATAAATATAGGAAGGGAAGGAAGCAACTTGAAAGGATGGGAAGGAAGCAACTTGAAAGGATGGCAAGTCAAGAACCCATTGGTCATGATGCCAGGTCATTATGGCTTCACCACTCCCAACATTACATTGGATGCCTTACTCAAGAAGGTTAATTCCCTTTTGAATACTTCTCTAAGCCTAAAATGGAGGATTGAACATCAAAGACTCCAAACATGTAGAGAAAAGAAATCAAATTCCCTTAAGGAGATGTGCCAAAAGAGCATCTAGATTAGAAAGATTTCTACATGATTATTTAGCCAAAAAAAGAAATTTTTAATTTAGCTAAAGTCTTTAAATCTCATTCCTCCAGATTTATTACGATGAGCAAGATTAAGCCAATTCATCTAATAAATACCTCTATATTTAGCTTCAAAACTACCCACCAAATTTTGTTGAGCAAGTTTTTAAGGTATTGATACAAAGTTTTTGTTAACTTGAAGCTTTACTTGATGAAAATTGGAACAACCATGCCAATTGCTTTAAACAACACTTTTCGGTTAGGCTATAAAAGAACTCCCCCTCTCCACACTTTGGTTTAGTTTCTAGTCTTTTCACTAACAAAGTCAAATGCCAATTTCTTAGTTCACCCCCAAATAGATGGAAGCCCCAAATATTTTGAGTCATATTTCATGTCATTAATTCCAATCGTGCCTCTAAGGGTGAATTTACTCTGTACCAAAGTGTTTTCTGAGAGAATGACACAACTAACTTGCTAAAATTCACCAACTAACTCGTAAGATTCTTGGAAATCTATAAAAAGTCTCAAAATTAGAAGTGCAATTTTTTATCCACACACCAAAAATAAGGAAAACATAAAAAAAAGATTAGTTAAATAGGGGCATCAAGTACTGATTCTAAACATTCAAAATGGATCATCTTACATAACTATTTAAAAGAGGATCAAAAAGGCAATGACAACAAAACTGAATTGGTAAGGTGAGAAAGGGTTACCTTGCCTTTGTTGGAAAAATCTGGTTCAAAAATGGTTTTCTTACATAGCAAAAAAATAAAAAATTTGAAAACCAAGTCGATTTGGATATTTATAGCAATAAACTTTTTCTCGAAATAATACTTGTGCTTTCAGTGAGGCGGATCCTAAATATTCTCAACTTTCAACTAAATGACCATCTCCTCTATTCTCGTACCATGAACTGCTTCGAGTGTGGGCTCGAACAATTTTGAATTAAACATAGAATCAGAATTAATTTTCTTACTTTCAGTAGGAAAGTAAATCTATCTTATAGAAATCGATAGAATTGTTATTCTCGGAAAATAAAATTTATACTTAGAAATAAATTCTCACTATTTTCAGGAAGAATAACAATATCTCAAAGTTGTGTTTTTAGTCTTACCAATATCATCTTTTTATAAGGAGAGGAAGTGAAAGCCCAGTTGAATTAATAAAACACAAATAATACTTATTTAATAGAAAAAACCTATCTCTTAATTGAACTAGGAGAGAGAGGCGGGTAGTAGGGTGTGCCTTCCTTCATATGTATTATAATGGGGATTCAAACATCTCCTGTATTGGATCTAATAATATGTGCTTTTTAGACTTTTAACCCAACACTTAATACTTTAATCCAACATAATACATGTTTTTCTATTTCCTTAAATAAATATTATTTATTAAATTATTTTTAATTAATTAATTTTTCAAATTAAATAATTTTCTCAACCTAATTCTAATTCTGGTAAAATCATGAAAACTTTACCTTAAAAGAATATATGAGAAAATATATTTAATTTTTACATTCAACGAATTCATAATGACCAATTAATTTATTCCCATTTTTAAACTTCAATTAATTAAATAATAATTCAAAAAACTTAAATTAATTCTCAAGTCATTTTCATACTTAGTGAGAAACCACATTCATTTCTGAATGTAACACATCTCTCTAACTTTATCATTTCTATCCATTTATGTTCATTTTGATTCAACATGCAATTTATTTATGGTTTCAACAAGCTAGCGAAGGGACCTTGAACATATGTAATTAGGGTTAAAATGATTTATAATTAAGTTCTAGCTTTTCGCCTATTAATTATAAACTCATTTAGTCATGAAGTCATTTCGCTATAGTATCGTGACTGAGCTCTCCTTAATGACATATCATTATGAAAGCTACTCGATTAGTACTCATCCAATGACTTTGTCATAAGTGTATAAACCTCATAGGATATCCTTAATCTTTTTGGGATAAATTCATTCTCCCAATATGATCTTATTTTATATCATGGTTACATCTTCCTTCATAAAAAGTCAATTACTATCATATAGTAATTAAGTCATTCATCAAAAAGGTAAACGACTTCTGGTCATGTTTACTTTACACCCCTTACCCGTATTCAATGTCGGAATAGGGTACGAGGCATTACCGGACTTACCACACAAACAATCATATAATTTCGAGCCATAAATCTACATCCAAATTAAAACCATTTGCAATTAATCATAAAGTCCCTAGTATGAGTCTACGAGGCCCAAAACATGCGTTGGAAGTGATTCGAGACTAAACCGAGAACTCGGGAAAATTTTGCAAAACTTAAAAGATTTTTCCACTAAATAGGGGTCACGCACCCGTATGGATATGGGACACGCACGTGTGGTCACATATGCCCGTGTCCTGATCCTGTGTAACTCTCTAACTTGTAACCCATTAACAAATTGAGGTCACACGGCCAAGTCACACGCCCGTGTGCTAGGCCGTGTGGAAAATTAGTTTTCATAAAATAGGTGCAGACTTTACACGCCCAGGACACACGCCCGTGCCTGAGGCAGTGTCATCCACACGGTTGAGACACACACCCGTGTGCTCAATTCTAAGCATTTAGTTTCTAAAAATTAAGGTGCAAGGGACACACAGCCAGAACACACGCCCATGTAGCAGACCATGTGTCACACACGGCCTAGACACATACCTGTGTGTCTACCCGTGTGGACAAAATAAAGGCTATTT
The DNA here is from genome assembly GCF_007990345.1 of Gossypium hirsutum. Classification (NCBI taxonomy): domain Eukaryota; kingdom Viridiplantae; phylum Streptophyta; class Magnoliopsida; order Malvales; family Malvaceae; genus Gossypium; species Gossypium hirsutum. The sequence continues at coordinate 42,849,603 of NC_053431.1, read as the reverse complement.
ACCAAGCCATTTGCCACCCTTATTAGTACAAACACTTATACCAATTCAATAGCACAAAACAAATATACTTAGGCAACCAAAACATCCACAAAAATGACTAACACATGCCAATACAATAGCAAAATCTATCATACTCACAACATTTATTAGGCCCTAAATCAATCATGCAAATTTCACATATACTAAGTATCATTAACTACTTTCAAGACACCTATTTGTACATAAGATAATCATCTCACCAATAAATCACATTTCCAACATAACACATTCATGCTATGAATCACATTCCACTATTCACCAAGTATACCATGACCATATCACCAGACACATTGGCACATATATGAATATACTTAGGCTTACAATCATGTTAGCCAAAATAAGCCAATTAGTATGACAAGGTACCAAATCAACCAATAGCTATTACAAGCCAACACATTTGGCCAATCAAAATGACACATATGACAAAAAGACCAAGTCTCTATACATGCCATACTTTCAAAATACTAAGATCATCAAATACCCAAAATAACAGTTTTGATAGTGTGAAGTGAGTCTCCGACGATCTCCGATTCGAGCTAGCTTGTCAATACTATAAAAACATGGAAAATAAACGGAGTAAGCTATATAGCTTAGTAAGCTTGTATGCAAGAAATAAGTAACCCTACCATGCATACCACATTCCAAAAATATAACATAATTGAATATACATTTGCCATGGTCTCATAATCATAACTCATTCCATCACAGAACTTACCTCATATTCATCATTTCAAGCATTTAATAGATATGAGCTTCAAGTACATACCTGTATTATCTCGAAATGAATTTACACATAATTTCATCTTTGACATACTAGTAAACCACTTAGAATAACAATGTCGGATACTCAGGAAAATTTGCACGCTAAGTGCCACATATGTAGCTAATGCTACCTCAAATCTCATATCACATAGTTGCTCACTCTCGAGCTATCAACGGGCCTACTCACACAAGCTGCCAGTCAAGACGTAGCTACGGGGTGCTATTCACATTAACTGTTAAGATTCGCAACATATGCCAGTATACTCAGCCACTGGTAGGACGTACAAGACTAGCACCCGGATCACATAATCACATAATACATACTAACCCTAGTGACATGTCACTTGTATCCTACCCTATTCCTAAGGTTTAAATGGGATTTCTTATTTGTTGATTCGTCTTCGGACTTGATCATAGGATTAGGCTCATCCACATTTATCAAACATACAATTCATGCAATATTAAAGCAATAAAATACAATCGTATTAAAGCTTATTTTTAACATGCGAACTTACCTTGGTACAAAATGGCTAATTGTTTGATTTAGTCCACAACTTTATTCTTTCCCTAGTCCAGGTCAGAACCTCGTCTTTCTTGATCTATAATGCCACATTTAACTTATTCAATTACCACATTATTCAATTTACTCCCAAAAACACCTTATGGCAAAAATTACATTTTTTCCCCTAACTTTTCAACTTTTTTACATTTTAGTCCCTAGGCTCGTAAAATGATTTTCATCCAATCTCTTCATTACCCAAGCCTAGCCGAATCTTTTTCATGCTCATAGCAGCCCACATTTTTCATTTATTCACATTTTATAACACATTTTACAACTTTTACAAATAGGTCCCTATTTGACATTTTCATCAAAAATCACTTGGTAAATGTTGTTTACCTAACATTAAACAAACATTTTCTATCATCAGACATCAAAATACACAAATATTCTACATGGGTAAAATTCTAGACTTTGATTTTCTTTCAAATTAGTCCTTGAAATAGCTAGATTAGGTTACACCTATCTAAAAAATATTAAAATCATTAAAAACAGGACAAGAACGAACTTACAATCGAGCTTGTAAGTGGCCAAACCCTAGCTATGTCTTCTCTTGAGAAATTCGGCCATGGGGGGACTAAATTGGGGAAGATGACATCTTTTTATTAGTTTTATTTGTCTTTATATACCAAATGACCAAAATTTCCTTTACTTAAAACTTTGAAATTTTATCTAACCATGTCCATTTTTATCCAACTTAAAGTATAATGGTCCATTTAAGGACCTCCAATTTAAAATTTCATTTCAATTAGACACCTTTAGCTTCTAGAACACATGTTTTGCACCTATTGCAATTTAGTCCTATTAGTCAAATCGGACACTCTATCGATAAAATTTCTTAACGAAATTTTCACACAATCATTCAATCATACTGTAGACTTTAAAGAAACAATATAATACATATTTCTACTTTAGATTTGTGGTCTCAAAACCACTCTTCTGACTTGACCCTAAGACGGGCTGTTACATGTAATGCCAATGAGAGGATATCATTTATCCATGTCTTAGACTATGAATTTCACTATTGTGAATGATGCTACATACTGCAGAAGTCGTATACCTCATGCACCAGCTTTCACTTCCTTATCTAATCAAATTCAAGCTTTCGGTTCAATCATGGTACTGTAGTGGAATGACTCCATGACTAAGTAATGTTGTAATTAATAGACGAAGAGTAAGAACTTAATTACAAATTATTTGAGCCCTAATTATATATGTCCAACCAATTCCTCTGCTAGCTTGAGATAACCCAAAATGAATTGCATTTGAATGAAGATGATAAATAAGAGAAATAGATTGCATGTATCACTATTCCTAGTAAATGCGTTATCTTGCTAAGTACAAAAGATGACTTAGAAATTAATTTAATTTCTTTGAATTATTGTTTAATTGATTATAATTAAATAATTAAAATTTGAAGTGAAAATTAAATTAATTAAGTTATCATAGATTTGTTGAATGAGGCAAATAAATATATTTCATCATAGATTCTAATATGGTGAAGTTGCCATGATTTTAACGGAGTTAAAATTGGGTTCAAAAAATAATTTAATGGGAATTTCAATTTAATTTTAAATAAATAAATTAATTAAATAATATTTTTGGAAATAGAAAATGGCTATTGAGTTAGATAAATTATAAGTGTTGGATATAAGTTCGGATAACACATGTAATTGTACCCAATACATGAAATTCCTAAATTAGGCCTAGTTAAATGGTAGGGGCGGCAAGCTCTAGTATTTCTAAGGGCATGTTGCCTGCACCTTGTATTATATTTGTAGTATAATTTGTATTTTCTATTAAAACATTATTATTTAATTACACATTATCCAAACGGGCCTCTTTTATCATTTCTCTATAAATAAGAACTGTCAACTAACCTATAAACACATATTATAGAGAGTCGCTATTCTATTAGAAAATAAGTGTAATTTATTTTAAGAATATTTTTTTTTGTGAAACTTCATAGTTTTTTGTTTATATAGAGAGTTAACTTTCCTATTGAAAGATAAGAAAAATTTTCATTTTGTGCACTTGGTTCGATTTATTTGAGCCTACACTCAAAGTAATTTAGAGTTTGAGAAAAGTGGAGAAGGTCGCTTGATAGAACATCGGGATCGACTTAGACCACCTCATACAAACCACATTTATAGTTTAAGTTAAGGTTTTATTGCTATAAATGTCACAATGCTCGGTTTTAAGAAAAAAATTGAACTTCTTCTATGCTTAAAACAATGTTTTCTAAATTGATTTTTCCAACAATTGGTATCAAAGCCAATTGTGCATGTTTATATTATAAACCAGTATCAAATTTTCTCTTTTTCTCTCATTGTTTGATTAAATAAGATAAGAAGTGATATTCTTAAATTGTATGCATACCTTGAATTTGTAACCCCTTACTCATATTCAACACCGGAACATGGTACGAGGCATTACCAAATTAAACACAAGCAAGCATTCAAAACCGGGACATGAATTTCCACTCAAATTTAAAAATTTTCTCATACATTTATATCGTCCCAAAAATGAGCCTACGATGCCCAAAACATGCATTAGGGATGGTTCGAAACTAAACCGAGAACGTTAGAAAACTTTCCAACACTTAGAAAATTTTCTTGTTTTGGAGGGTCACATGCCCGTGTGGGTAGGCTGTGTGGTCTCACACTCCCATGTGGCTTGGGACACACCTATGTCCTCAGCCTGTGTAACTTTCTATTTATGATGTCATCAACAAAATAGGGTCACACGGCCAAGCCACACGCTCGTGTGCTAGGATGTGTGGCGAATTTAATTTTCATGATTTTTCATAAATTAGTTACAGACTTCACACGGCCAGGGCACACGCCCATGTCCTAAGGCAGTGTCACTCATACGGCTGAGACAAACGGCCTTGTCTAGTGCCCGTGTGTTTACTACTGAGCATTCTTTTCTTAAAATTAAGGTGCAGGGGACACATGGCTAGATCACACGCCCATGGGGCAGACCGTGTGTCACACACGGCCTAGACACATGCCTGTGCGTCTACTCGTGTGGACAACTTTGAGGCTATTTTCCAAGCCAATTGTCACCCTTATTTACTCAAACACATAAATAATTTCAAAGGCATTTAACATGGCATAATTAAGTGCTTAAACATCATCTATTAAGTCATGTTCATGGCAACACCATGTCAACTTATACATGCTCATGTTACCATGCCTTGTTAAGCCAAGTTTACCAAATCACATGCAATATGTAACATCAATTTACTCCATTTTACACATTCATATTTTAATTGTCATCATGCCATTTACTCACGATTCCGTCATCAACATCCATGATCACATTCACAATTCAACCATGCCAAACAATTTTAACCACAACATGTATGACCTTAGCACATGCATGGATATATGAATAAGTTTACACCTCAAAAATCAATATCAACCATATCTCATGGCCATATACAAAATGAATAGTCAAGTCGTTATTAGCCAACACATTGAGCCAAATTAATATGACACATAAACAAAAAGACCAAGTCTCTTATACATGCCATATTCAAAATATCAAAACCAATTATACCCAAATGACTAAGTTGATAGTTTGATCGATACTCTGACAACTTCCGATCCCTGAGATAGCTTGGCGACACTAAAAGGAATAAAATAAAGGAAGGGGGTAAGCTTTAAGCTTACTAAGTTTGCATGTAAATAATAAGCAACATTAAACATGTATTAACATACAAATAGCATATTAAAATTTTGCACATAATCATCAAATGATCGTAGGCATATCTTACTCATTTGCATCCTTACCAATAATGCATTATAAATCGAGTTCATATCTCATGAGCCTTGCGTATGTACCTATACCACTTCATAACATAATCATAGCCTTTCACATCTTTGGAAACATCTTCAAGTTACTCGCTGAACCACTTGGAATACTAAAGGATACCCGAGAAAACCTCATACACATAATAAGATGTCAATTCTATATCCAAGATATGGTCTTACATGGGATCACATATATCGATGTCGATGGTGTAACAACCCGGTTTTAGCCAAATCAAAATAGTGGTTTTGGGACCTCGAATCTGAGGTTGTAAAATTATTTTAATATTATTTTTTTGTGTTTGCAGCATATGATTATATATGTGTGAAAATTTTGTGTGTTAATTTTATCGTTTAAGTGGCTAATTTGAGAAAAAAGACTTAATCGCGTAAAATGCAAAAGTTGTATTCCACTTGGCAAAAGTGCTTATGTGTTATGATTTATTAATTATGAGGTCCTTATGTTGATATTATACCATTGGTTGGGCTAATGAACATTTATGGCCTTATAATTAAGTGGTTTTATAATGGTTACTAAAGGTTAAAATTGGTATTTAGTAAATTAGGTAATTAAAACCATAACAAAATGAATTTTAGTCCATCTTTTCTCCCTTTGGCCGAATATTGAAGAGGAAAAAAAGAACCATTGTTGCTCATTTGGGTTCGACACTTGCATAGCTTGATTAAGGTACGGTTTTAGCTCAGTTTTTGATGATTTCTATATTTTTGTGATCGTTGCTTTGAGTACTAGCTAGCCCGTGCCTTAATTTTTAAAATTTATGATGATTTTCTAAAGTGCCATTGATGAATGCTTGAATTTTTGAATGATTTTTGGTGAAATATAAAAGCTTGGTGATAGATATTCATGTTTTATAAAGTGATTTTTGACAAAAATGTCAATTAGGAGTTAATTTGTGAAAATGTGAAAATGTGGGCTTAAATATGTGAATAAATGAAAATATGGGCTTCTAGGGGCACTATGGTAATTCGGCCAAGCATGGGTTAAATTGAATTTGGTGAATTTTTTGTATTTGTGAGATAGGGACTAAATTGAATACATATATAATTGTAGGAGCTAAAATGTAAAAATGTCCAAATATGTGATTGTGGATGAAATTGAATGTGTTAGTGATTAAATGGGTTAATTTTGAATACATATAGATCAATAAAAGAGGAATTCAGATTTAGATCGAGGAAAATAGAAGATTATTGAGTAATTGATCTGATTCGTCAATTCTGAGTACGAGCTAAGTTCGTATGTGTAATTTCATTATAAATGCATGCTAAATACTTTGCTATTGCATAAACTGTGATTATAATATTTCAGATAAAGTTTAAATGATGATTTCGACAATACGAAGTTATTCGATGATGAAATCGACTAGTGGAACTTATTGGTTGAACATTAGATAGAGAATTGGATAGTTGTGAGATGTCAAGTTGATATATCGATTTGGCTTTGGGCCATGCATATTGAATGAGATGGCTTCGGGCCATGATATCGGCACTTCGAGTGCAAATGATACCTTGATTTGGCTATGGGCTATGGTATAGGTATTCAAAGAGGAGTTACCTTGATTTTGCTATGGGCCATAGTATAGGCACTCTGGGATAAGTTACCTTGATTTGGCTACAGGCTATGGTATAGGTACTTATCGATAGAGATCTTAAGTATTTAACCTTTATTTTAAATGGTTCAACAAGTAAATAATGACATAATTGAGAAAGAGGTTAGTACGAGGTGGTACAGGTATGTACGGAACCTATCCACGTATTACATTGAGAAAAATCATTGAGATGTCATTTAATCATGTTTTGAGACATGATAAAGGTTTGTGGTTAATGTGAATTTGATTTGGTAATATGAAATTGGTTGAAATCATGTTTATGTGATGAATTGGGTAATTCACTTACGAACTTACTAAGCTATGAAGCTTACTGTGTGTTATTTGTCTATTCTATAGATTATCGAAGCTAGTCCAGACTCGAGGATCGTCAGGAAGCGTCATCACACTATCTATCAACTTGTTGGTACTTTTGAAGCTTTGTATATATGGTGTATGGCAAGGATAGGCTAGCATCATCTTGGTATGTTTTGAATTGTGATTATAGCCATGAGATTTGGCTTGTAAATTTTGGTATGTAGGGTCTTTTAAGTTAGCTTACATGATGTGTTTGATAAGTAAGTTATATGATGTATATAATGCTTATGTGATGGTTTGATTATGGAATATTGAAATGGTAAGTTTTGTGGTATGAAATAGGTGATAAAATGATGAGTTTATGCAATTGGGATTTATGTAAGTTGTGAGGATTTTAGCATGTTGAAATGGCATGTTTTGGTTATGGAATTGAGTAGTGGAAATGATTATGTATAGATGGCATATTATGGGTACAAATTGGCTGGTTTTTTGGTTGCTTATATAGGTGTTGAAATGGTACCATTTAGGTTGATTTGTGAGCATGAGAAAGGGTGGCAAATTGGCTTTGGAAATGGCCTATTTTTGTCCACATGGGCAGAGACACAGGCGTATGTCTCAGCCGTGTGCCACACACGGCTATGTCATACGGTCGTGTGTCCCCTAGGGTACCCTTCAATTTAAAGTCAATATACCCTACATTTTTGACACGACCTAGACACATGGACGTCTACTGGCCCTGTATGGCACACGGGCTGGCACATGGGCGTGTGGTTGGCGTGTGACCCAAGTCAGTAACCCCCTCAGGGTTCACACGGCCTGGGACACGGGCATGTCCTTGGCCGTGTAACCTATGATTTTATAAAATTTTTCTAAGTGTTTGGAAATTTTTATATGTGATCGGTTTAGTTCCGAACCACTCTTAAGCATGTTTTAAGGTCCTGTAGGGCCTTGTAAGGGACATTGTGAATGAATTTTGCATATGATTGTATAAATGTATGTGAATGAGATGTTTTGTCCGGTAATGCCTCGTAACCCTAATCCAGAGTCAGATACGGGTTAGGGGTGTTACAGATAGCCCAGCTATGGTCTTACACGATATCTCGTATCAATGCCATGTCTCAGACATGGTCTTACACAAAATCAAATATCGATGCCATATCCCAGATATGGTCTTACACAAAATCACACATAACCCGAATGTTATGACATTTGTATCATATCTATTTCTAAGGTTCATCCGAGAATTTTACCATATCGAATCCTCATCGATCGTATTTATAAAAATAATTAAACAATTCATGCAATATCAAAATAATAAATGCATAATACAAAGTTGCATTATTTACACACAAACTTACCTCGGTACAAAATATAGACAACTAATTCGATCTAGTCCAAAATCTTGTTATTCCCCCAGTCTAGGTCTGGACTCCGTTTTTCTTGATTATCAAGCTTGGAAAGTGAATAAACCCTAGCTATGGAGAGCTTTAAATTTTCGGCCCTAGCTGAAGAAGATGAGCAAATTTTGCTTCATTTTTCCCTTTTTAATCTTTTAATTACTAAATAACCAAAATGCCCTTTTTACTAAACTTTCAATTTTTACTTATCCATGCCTATTTTTGTCCATAAAATTAGAAATTGGGAAAATTGCTATTTAAGGTCCTCTAATTAATAATCCATGGAAATTTCATGCTTAAAGCTTCTAGAACTCACATTTTGCAACTTTTGCAATTTGGTCTTAAATGTCAAATTGGACATTTTATCAATAAAATTTCTTCATGAAATTTTCACACAATCATGAAAACATATCATAGACCTCAACCTATTCATAAAATAATAATTTCTACTTTGGATTTGTGGTCTCAAAACCACTATTCTAGCTAAGCCCAAAATCGGGATGTTACAACTCTCCCCCCTTAGGGATTTTCGTCCCCAAATATTTTACCAAAAAATAGGTTTGGGTATTGTTTTCTCACAGCTTCCTTAGGTTCTCATGTAGCCTCTTCAACCCCATGTCTTTGGCATAATACTTTCATAAGAGTTATACTTTTATTCCTCAACTATTTGACTTCTTAAGCCAAAATCTTAACCGGCTCTTCACCATAAGTCATATCCAATCAAATATCAACCCCTGTTAGTGAAATCACATGTGAAGGGTCTGATTGGTATCGGCGCAACATAGACACATGGAACACATCCTGAATCCTTTCCAGTTCAGATGGAAAAGCCAACTGATATACTACTGGCCCTATTCTTTTGGTAATCTCATACGGTCTAATAAAACGTGGACTCAACTTGCCCTTCAGGCTAAATTTGAGAACTTTCTTCCATGGTGACACTTTTAGGAATACCTTATCACCGTCCTAAAACTCAATCTCTTTCCGTTTCAAATACGCGTAGGATTTCTGTATATCCAAAGCAATTTTCAAGTAATCACAAATTACCTTTACTTTTTCTTCGGTTTCTCTGACTAAATTGACCCCGTGAATCTGATTCTCTTTGAGTTTAGTCCAATACAATGGTGTTTAACACTTACGGCCGTACAATGCCTCATAAAGTGCCATTTTCAAACTTGACTGAAAACTATTGTTGTAGGCAAATTCTACCAAAGGTAGATATTTTTCCCAACTACCCTTGAATTCAAGAATACAACACCGGAGCATATCCTTAAGAACCTGAATTACTCCTTCAGATTAACCGTCAGTTTGCGGGTGAAAAGAGGTACTAAAGTTCAACTTTGTACCTAAAGCTTCTTGCAACTTTTTCTAAAACTGCAAAGTGAACCTTGGATCTCTATCCGATATAATCGAGATAGGCACTCCACGTAATCTAAAAATTTCGCCAATGTACAATTCAGCTAACTTATCAAGTGAGTAATCGGTAGTCGACTTCGTTAGTCTAACAACCACAACCCAAATGGCATCTTTCTTTTTCGGTGTCAAGGGCAAACTCGTCACAAAGTCCATAGTAATTCTATCTCATTTCCACTCGGGTACCATCACAGGCTGAAGTAAAACCGAAGGTACTTGGTGTTCAGCTTTTACTTGCTGACAAATTAGGCATCTCGAAACAGACTTGGAAATATCTCTTTTCATACCTAGCCACCAATATAATTTCTTCAAGTCATTATACATCTTTGTATTGCCTAGGTGAACAGATAAACACCCACTATGTGCCTCGTGCAAAATTTTCCAAATAAGCTCATCATCTCTCGGTACACAAACCCTATCTCGGAACATCAAATAATCATTGAAACGAATCTAAAAATCTAATTCAATACCTGATTCATATTGGACTCTTTTAACTTGCAAATCATTGTCACATTTCTAAGGCTCATAAATCTGTTGTAGAAACATCAGTCTAGCTCTCAACTCAGCTAGAATCAAACCGTCATCGGATAAGGTCAACTGAGTATTCATAGCCCTTAAAGCAAACAATGACTTCCGGCTCAAAGCATCGGCGACCACATTCGCCTTTCTCGGATGGTAGTCAATTACTAACTCGTAATCTTTTAACAATTCCAACCATCTTCTTTGCCGTAAATTCAAATCCTTTTGAGTCATTAAGTACTTTAAACTTTTATGATCCATATGTACATGGCATTTCTCACCATACAAATGATGTCTCCAAATCTTCAACTGTAACACCCCAAACCCGGCCCAAACATTATGGCCGGATCTGACATGCCACATCGAAGCGTTCAAAACATTTTAGTATTGTTGATCTAGAAGAACTTACTTAGTGTTTTAAAAGATAATTTCATTGTAGGTTAAAGTGAATGGAAGCTGTGCACCAGGTAGGAAACCGAGAAAGAGGAGGTGAGTCCATCGGACTGCTTAAGTACCAAGCTCCCTTCGGATCCAATCCTAGACATGCACACCGCCATTGCCACACCTTAACGTCATGCATATTTCCAGGAAACCAATTTGATTAAGTCCTTTTTAGAAAAAGTGATTAGTTTTGGAAAATATTTTCATTGCGGAAGCTTTGCTTGTTGTCATGTTATTTTGAAATCAATTACTGTTTTTGAAAACGCGCCCTTAAAGCTATCCAATTTCAACAGTTAAATATAAGTAATACCTATCTTAATAAAACATATTAAACCCATCAAAAAAAATAATTAAGCGGCCTTGTTACATTTAAAAAAAACCCAAAACCTTAAACATAAATAAAAGGATGTCCAGTTCACCAGAAGAAAATCAAACTTGCAGAACGTGTGGCCACTCCGAATCCCTCACAGCTCCAAGCCCACTATGGTTGGGGATTACCTGCGTGGATGAAAATAAAAGGGTGAGTTTGGGGAAACTCAATGTGTAAATTAACCCAACCATAGCCTATATGGGTTCAAACCACAGAAAACAGAATAAGTTGGCCTTAGCCCAGAACGGAATTCAGAATAAGGCCATAGGCCCATAACAGAACAGAACAGATATTACATGTTTATGCAAAGCCCAACCCATATCCAACCACATGTACCCCCATACCAACCTTTCACCATGTGGGGAGACTACTCGACCCACCCAACCGCTACACGCCACAGAAATATGCAGCATGGCTGCCAGAACAGATAATGTGACAGAGTCACCAGATATAGATAATCGTGGCAGAGCCACCAGAATGATATATGTGGCAGAGCCACCAGATCAGATAATTGTGGCGTAGCCACCAGGACGCTTCCTCCATAATATAACCCATGTCCCAATGCAACAGATATACAATCATGGCATACATCATACGAAATCAGATCATCATGCTTTTCAGTCAAAAGTAACCCTAAGGGCATAATGGTAATTTTACACCTAGGGGTATAATAGTAATTTTTCATACATAGGGGTATTCAAGTAATTTAACTATTCTTAAGGTTTTCATGCATAGCATAGCCATTTACGTACGACCAGAAACACTTACCACGTTTTTTTACCGAATTGGGCTCGTTGGCCCACTATCCCGATTTTGGCCCATTAAGCCCAAAAACACCGAAATGCACGAAATTGGGCACTTTGCAATCTTATCACTTTAATTTACCATATACATCAAACTATTAATCTCACGAGCATTCGCACACTCGCAAGTCCTCAAAATACCGGCATTTTGGCATTTCGACTTTTTGGCTTTTGCCGATCTAGTCTATAAGAGGGTGTCAGTTACACACCTGTTTGCAACGATATGCTGACGAGATACACACACGAACTGCCTACAATTGGATTACTAACACGTTAATCTAACTATCGAAAACGAACTATGTATTAACCCTTTACCACATTCGGCCAAAAACACCTTAGGCACTAGCGATCCTACCTTTGCCGAAATTAGCGATTATGTCTAGATCCAGTCGTTCCACTTGTCCAAGCCTTCGATCAGCAGCCTCTAGATCCCACTATTATCAAAATAAAATAGTTATAACAACCCTTAGAGCTACAAACCCATATCGACAGCCTCCCTAACCTTTAGGGGTTTCGGCTTTTTCTAAAACTTGAAATAAAGATTAAGTTCAAAAACTTACCACTGGTTCCTTCAGTCAATGATCCCAATTAAATCCTACTCGATTCTGATGCAGATCTAACCCCTTAAATGATAACAAAAGTCGAGCCTTTAGTGATATTAGAATTTGGCTGTGTCCCTATGGCTATGCATTTTCGGCTTTTTTGTAACAGTGAAGAAAAGATGAGGGTTTTGTAGTTGCTTTGTCGACAGAGGTTTAGGGTTCAGAAAAAGAAACAATTGATCAAAAAGGATGAAGAAAAATCAGTAGGTTTTTGCTAGGAGAATTCAGCACAGACAATATGAACTTTCGGGATTTCGGCTTTTGTGATATTCGGCTATAAGGCTTAAAAATAATAGTAAGAAAGTGGTGTAGAGTAGAGTGGTAGAAGGATTCGACTATGGAGAAAAGAAGTGGAGAAAATAGATAGAGAGAAAAAGAAAAGAAGAGAAGAGGAGGAAGGATGGTCAGAAAATGGCACAACTTACCCCTAATGCCGAACTTATCCTTGGCATTTGACCTAGCCGAAACTTGCCCCCTAAAGAAAAACCCTTGGCCGGCCAACTCTTGCTCTTCAAGAGTCCACCATTTGGCCAACACTACTCTCCCTAATCAGCTCCTAAATCCTCTCCCTTATCCCCTCCTTACTCAATCACCTGAGCAACTCAAACTCCTCCTGACAGTCTTTTACTTGAGTTCCATTACTTACCCTTTCTAAACATAAAAAATAATTCCCTTAATATGCTCCCATTGTGACTTGAACCTTGGTTCTCCCTAGCATCCACACGCCACTTTTATAGCCTTCCCAGTGGCCTCACATGCCACTCTGCCACCTGCTTCTTTGTGTTTTATTTTACCCAATTAATACTTAAAAGCCTAGTTAACCATAACCCTTTTTTCTTACGGAACTAAAATTAACTAAAATTACCGAGTTTTAATTTAAGCTTGGGCCTTCTAGAGGCCCACTAACATAATTAAACCTACACCAAACAGACAGAACACAAAATTTTTAAATTTTGCCAACATACACAGAATTCCCGAAAATTGAGGTGTTACATCAACGCAAACATAATTGTGGCTAACTCCAAATCGTGTGTCGGATATTTTTTCTCACGCGGTTTCAATTGCCTTGAGGCATAAGCTATCACTTTACCTTCTTGCATAAGCACACAACCCAATCCATTCAAGGATGCATCACTATAGATCACAAATTCTTTTCCCGGCTCAGGTTGTACAAAAATCGGCGCCTCAGTCAACAATGCCTTCAACTTCTCAAAACTCTGTTGACACTTTTCTGACCATTTGAACTTAACATCCTTCTGTAGCAACTTTGTCATCGGAGTAGCAATCATGGAAAATCCTTTAACATTTCATCTGTAATAACCAGCTAAGCCTAAAAAGCCTTTAACCTCGGATACATTCCTCAATTGTTTCCATTCAACAATTGTTAAAATCTTACTCGGGTCATCTCGAATACCATCACCCGAAACAATGTGCCCCAAAAATCCGGCCTCTCGAAGCCAAAACTCACTTTTACTAAACTTAGCGTAAAGCTGTGTCTCTCAAAGGTTGTAAAATAGTTCTCAAGTGCTTGGCATATTCAGATTCATCTCGGGAATAAATCAGTATATCATCGATAAAAAAAACTACAAACTTATCTAGATATGGTCTAAAAATCTGATTCATTAAGTCCATAAGCACAGTGGGAGCATCTGTTAAACCAAAAGGCATAACCAAAAATTCATAGTGACCATACCTTGTCCAAAATGAAGTTTTTGGCACATCCGAGTCTTTAACTCTCAACTGATAGTAACCAGACCTTAAATCTAACTTTGAAAACCATGTAGCCCCTTTCAATTGGTCAAACAAATCATCTATTCTCGACAACGGATATTTATTCTTTATGGTCACTTTATTGAGTTGTCAGTAATCAATGCAAAGTCTCATAGAGCCATCTTTCTTTTTCACAAATAATACTGGTGCACCCCACGGAGAAAAACTAGGTCTCGCAAAACCTTTATCCGTTAACTCTTGCAACTGAGCTTTCAACTCTTTTAATTCAGTCAGAGCCATTTTGTACGGAGTAATTGAAATAGGTGCAGTGTCAGGGACTAACTCAATACCAAATTCAACTTCTCTAATTGGAGGCAATCCAGGCAACTCTTCCTGAAACACATCTGAATACTCACATACTACCGGCACTGTCTCGATCTTTAACTCAGACACTTTGGTATTCAACACAAAGGCAAGATAAGATTTGCACCCTTTTCTCGTATACCTCTGAGCTGTCATAGAAGAGATCACAACTGGCAATCTATCCGATTTATCTGATTCAACTTGAAGAATATCACCACTTTCACATTTCAATTCAATAATTTTTCTTCCATAATTTACTACCATATCATGAATGGTCAACCAATCCATACCAAGTATTACATCAAATTCATCAAATGACAAAAGCATAATATTAGCCAGAAAACAGTGACCTCTAATCATCAAAGGACAATTCTTACATACTTTGTCAACTAACACATTCTTGCCTAAAGGGTTCGACACTTTTATCACAAATTATATAAACTCAATAGGCACATTCATACTAGATACCTATTTTATAAAAACATACAAATGGGTTGGTACCGAATTAATAAAAGCAATAACACAAGTATCATAGAGAGAAAAAAGTACCCGTAATCACATCAGGAGATGAAGTCTCTTCGCGAGCGCGAATGACATAAGTCGTCGCAGGTGCTCTACTCTTGGATCTCACAATTAGATCTCTAGGTGCACTCTTGCTACTCATTCCATTTCCCAAATTTCTCTGTGGCCTCCCTCTAGCAGCAATATTACCCAATCTTGCACTCTGAAATTTCTCTTTTACAGCCATCTCGGGGCAATCTCTAATAAAATGATATTAGGAACCACACTTGAAACAAGTTCAATCATTCACCCAACACTCACCGGGGTGATGTCTACTGCAACGTGGACATTTAGGTCTACTAGGTCGAGCATTACCCACACTCACTACTAAGATAGTCTGAGCCTTATAACCCAAGTACTGTTTCCCATGGTTTCTATTTAAAAACCCAATTGAAGCACTTGACCAAGTATTAAACTCTCTCGGTTTCTTAGATAAAGGTTGAAGTGACTTATCCCCTTGTCTCTTCTTCAAGTCTCGAGACTCAAACTCAGCTTTTCTTTTCTCTTTAACCAACTCCTCGGCCTTACAAGCTCTCTCTACGGGCACAACAAATTCCTTCAATTCAAGAATGCCAACCAATAATCGGATGTCTTCATTAAGTCCATCTTCAAATCTCTTACACATGATTGCTTTAGTCTAAACACATTCTCGAGTGTATTTGCTCAGCCTCACAAACTCACGCTCGTACTCTGTTACTGTCATTCGACCCTGTTTTAAGTCAAGAAATTCCTTCATTTTCTGATCGATAAACCTCTTGCTAATGTACTTCTTACGAATTTCTTTTTGGAAAATTCCCAATTAACTCTCTTCCTTGGTACAATCGACACAAGAGAGTTCCACCACTGATAAGCCAAGTCTCTCAGGAGTGATACAACACATTTCATACATTCCTCAGGTGTGCATGATAACTCATAAAATACCCTGATGTTATTCTCGAGCCAGAACTCTGCCCTCTCGGGATCATCATCTATACCAGCTCAGAACTCTTCTGCTCCTTGTTTTTGAATCTTATCAACTAGAGGTCTATTCAATCTCATGAAGTCCATACCTTGAGGGGTTGTGGGAATAGGCTGAGGAATAGGTGGGCGTGGAGGGGGTTGAGCATTCGAGTTCGTTTGAACGAACTCCGTATACCATGCGTTCATCATATGGAGAAAGGCTTCCTTGCCTTCTTCTCCTTGGCTGACTGTAGGGGGTCTACTATCAGACGGCACTACCCCTTGAGTGGGGGCCAGTGCATTACTTTTGACTTCATCAGCCTCAACTCGATTGGGAACTGTTTACTATATGAAAAAAAATTTTCAAATGGTCAGGAGTCGTCACACTATCACGATTTATATATGGCATGTAACGCCTCCACGCCCGAGACCGTCGCCGGAGTCGAGTATGAGGTGTTACTAAGCTTAGTTTAACATTTTTAGAACTTCGGATTATTTGTTTCTACATTCACAGCTTTTAAGCTACTTGCGTCACAGTCACAAGAAAAATCATATCTCGAGTTACAAAAATCGAAATTAAGATCCGTAAATTTTCCCTGAATCTAGACTCATATACCTATCTACTAATTTTTTTTTAGAATTTTTGGTTGGGCCAATTAGTACAGTTTATTAGTTAAAGTTACCCCTGTTTCAGGACTCGACTGGTCTGACCTCTGTTTACTACGAACCACAGTTCTCTCTGTACAAAATTCATATGACTATGAGATTTGTTTCTACTAAAACTATACTCAATAAGGATTCTGAGGATATAAAATACAGCACCTAATTATTTCTTTACAATTTATGGTGATTTCCTAAAGTAGGAACAGGGGATTCAGAAACTGCTATGACTCTATTTCACTAAAATTCAAATATCTTCTAACATATAATTCCTTTACTTGTTTTATTTGTTTCATGTGAAACTAGACATAATAATATTCAATTTGATATGTAGTTCATCAGAAAATTCAATTTCTATGATTTTTAGTAAATTTTCAAACTTGCATTAGTGTTGCTGCGGTATTCTGTTTATGGTAAATTTCATCCTTTTTATGAGTTTTTATGCACTTAGTATCTTAATAGTTTTCCTTAACATCAAAAATAATCTAAACTAACCATTTTCATAATTTATCATTGTCAAGCATTTCCTCAACCATTTCACAACCATACCATAAGATCATTTACACAAAATAGGTATATTGCTATACATGCCATACTTAAGTTTTACAAGCCATTTACCCAGATGAAAGTCCTTTGGATAGTGTGATCGAACCTTCGACCCATCCCGATTCCCGAGCTGGCTTGTTCAAAACTACAGTAAATAAAGAGGAGGGAGTAAGCATAAATGCTTAGTAAGTTCATATGCAAATAATAAGTAACATAACAAACAGTTATACCAATCAACATTAGCATACATCACTAAAACACATATCACATTTTTAATCATTCTTCGTCATCTTATTACCTTATCGTGGTTGTATCAATACTCAACCCGAGGGTTAAATACATACCTGTCCAAAATATCCATTTCATATCACTTACCAATACGTCTCTTTACATCTCGAATATTCCTCCATTTGAGTAGAACTTTACCCGTTGAACACATCGGAATATAATTCGGATACATAGATAACTTGCACATAAGTGCCATATACAATCAAGCAATCATGTAACCCGCCCATAAGCGAACTCGGACTCAAGTCAACGAGCTTGGGCGTTCGCATCCATAAGTGAACTCGGACTCAACTCAACGAGCTCGGATGCCTAGTTACATTTCACGAACTCGGACTCAACTCAACGAGTTCGGACATTCGCATCCATAAGTGAACTCGGACTCAACTCAACGAGTTCGGATGCTCAACCATCCTAGTGACATGTCACTTGTATCCTAATCTATTCCTAAGGTTCAAACGGGATTTTTCTCGAACACTTATCCTTGCCGTCTTCCGTAGAATGCTGAAATTAATACTCGGTAACAATTATATTTAACAAGTAGCTCACATAATTTACATATTATTTGAAATTAACCACAAAGCATACATTTCATAATGAAATTCAGCATAACACATAATTAATATCAATAACTTAAAAATAACAATTATGCTACATTATTTACACATGAACTTACCTTGGTACCAAAATACAAGGATTTTGCAATTTAGTCCACAATCTTTTCTTTTCCTCGATTGAGGTCGATTCCACGTCTTTCTTGATCTAAAATAACACATTTAGCTCATTTAATACTCACATTATCAAATTAATCCTTAACTCAAATTTTGGAAAAATTACAATTTTGCCCCTAAACTTTTGCATATTTACATTTTTGCCCCTAAGCTCGGGATTAAACTTTATTCCTTATTCTTATGTTTTACAACATGCTGATCACGTTTCTCTTCTATGGCAACATCAAATTCTCACTCTAACATGTACTTATGACTATTAGGTATTTTTACCGATTAAGCCCTTTTACTCGTTTTCGCTCAAAACCGAGTAGCACAAGTTGTCTAACATAATTTAAAACCTCATATTCTATCATAAAACATCAAAATACACAAATTTAACCTATGGGTATTTTTCCAAATATAAACCCTAGGTTGAATTATTGCTAACATAAGCTTAATCGAGCTACTGGGATTCCAAAAACGTAAAGAACATTAAAAACGGGGCTTGGAATCACTTACTATGGAGCTTGGAAGCTTGAAACAAACCCTAACTATGGAGAACCCTTGAAATTTCGGCCTAATGAAGAAGATGGACAAAAAATTGGCTTTTAATTTTGTTTTTAATTCATTTTAATAACTAAATGACCAAAATGCCCTTACTACTAAACTTTCCAAAAATTCCATCCATGTCCAATTTTTGTCCATAGACTTAGAAATTGGTCAAATTTTTATTTAAGACCTCCTAGTTAATATTTCAATGCAATTTCATACTAAAAAATTCTAGAATGCAAATTTTGCAACTTATTCGATTTAGTCCCTACTTTCAATTTAAGCACTTTAGGCATAGAATTTCATCATGAAATTTTCACACAATCATACAATCATATCATATTCATCAAAATAATTATAAAATAATTATTTCTATCTCGGATTTGTGGTCACGAAACCACTATTCCGATTAAGCCCTAATTTAGGATATTACATGGCATGTATAGCTAGACTCATCACACTTGCTACGTTAGTCTGAGAATCGACTAAATCGTAACTCTGATACCACTAAATGTAACGCCCCTTACCTGTATTTGATGTCAAAACTGTAACACCCCTAACCCGTATCCGTCGCCTGAATAGGGTTACAAGGCATTACTGATCAATCACAACATAATTCATTCATTTCTCATACATGATTCAATTTCACATAAATATCAATTTAACATAATCATATTGTCCCTTATAAGGTTCTACGAGACCTTAAAACATGCTTAAATGAGGTTCGGGACTAAATTGATAACATTTACAAACTTTGAGAAACTTATAAAATTTTCATTCATACAGGGTTCACACGCTCGTGTGAATAGGCCGTGTGCCTCACACGACCACCAGACACG
The DNA here is from genome assembly GCF_007990345.1 of Gossypium hirsutum. NCBI lineage: Eukaryota > Viridiplantae > Streptophyta > Magnoliopsida > Malvales > Malvaceae > Gossypium > Gossypium hirsutum. The sequence goes on along the minus strand of NC_053431.1, from coordinate 42,829,799 downwards.
CCCGTGTCACAGGTCGTGTGAAAACAAGACATACATACTAACTTGCACCGCACGGCCGAGGACACGCTTGTGTGCCATGGCCGTGGGAAAACTAGAGGGGTTACTGACTTGGGTCACACGGCCAGCCACACGCCCATGTGCCAGCTCGTGTGCCACACACGTCTAGTAGACATGCCTGTGTGTCTAGATCGTGTCAAACCTGTAGGGTATACTGACTTAAATTCGAAGGGTACCCCAGGGGACCCATGGCCGTGTAGCATGACCGTATGTCAAACATGGCTAAGTCACACACCCGTGTCTCCGCTCGTGTGGACAAAAATAGGCTATTTGCAAAGCCAATTTGCCACCCTTTCCTCATGCACATCTAGGAACCAAAATGGTACCATTTCAATACATTAATAGGCAACCAAAACATGCTATTTCATACACATTTCATGCCATTTATTCATCATCCTTTTCACTACTCAAATCCACAACCAAAAAACATGCCAAATCAAATTGATACTTTAAGTAATATCTACCTTTAGACATAACCCAAATCATTAGGCATTTACTAAACCAAAATGGCATCCAAACATCATCTTAAATTATACCAAAACTTACCATTTCTCAAACCATAACACATCATTAACAATTTACTAAATAGTTATTCATAAACCCATCAAAATAACCATATCATGTCTACTAAAACATAAGTCATCATAAATACATCACATATCACATATTAACTCATAACATATGTCAAATTCAACTTCATCAACAACACCATTTACAAGCCAACTCACATGACTAAATTCAAAGTTCAAAATATACCAAAATGACACTAGCCTATACATGTCATATACCATATATACAAAGCATCAAAAGTATCAACAAGTTGATTGATAGTGTGATAATGTTCTTGATGATCCCCGAGTTCGAGCTAGCTTCGATTATCTATAAAACAAGGAATGAACACACAAAATAAGCTTTAAAAGCTTAGTAAGCCATATACAAATAAATTATCACATGAATCAATATCATTTCCATCAATAGGAAACTATGAATATACATTTATAAGATCACAAACCTTTTTCATTTTAGACATATTCAATATCATAATTGAATTCATCAAATACTTCCCTTTCATTACTTGTATGAATCTCGTACGCACCTGAGCCATTTAACTCATTCACACATTCTTTCTCGACTTGAATTTGTCCGTTGAACCATTCGGAATCGTTAAGGATACTTAAAAATCACATAAAGCTTGTACAATGCCATATCCCAGTTATGGTCTTACATGTTATCACATATCGATGTCACTATCCCAGGCAGGGTTTTACACGAAATCAAATAACGATGCCAATGTCCCAGACATGGTCTTACAGAAAATCACAATACAATGCCAATGTCCCAGACATGATCTTACATGTAATCACATCTCAGCAACCTAATGTCATGACATTTGTATCCTATACTATTCCTAAGGTTCGTACGGGACTTTCGGATGTCGTAACTCTGTCGATTCTTGCTCATATTTGCTTGTTCAACATTCATAGCAATTCAATGACGATTAAACATGTATAATTCAATTTAAATACATTTATTTGCATATGAACTTACCTTGTATTCGGGATAAATGGACTGGATCGACTATTCGATAACTTTTGATTTCCCCTAATCTAAATCCGATTTCTTTTGTTCTTGATCTATATACATTCAAAGTTAACTCATTTATTCATCAAATCATTCAATTTCATCCGAAAATACCTATTTGGGCTTTTTTACACTTTAGCCCCTAAAGCTTCACATTTATTCAATTTAGTCCTTATTTTACAAAAACACAAATTACACCAAATTTGAAAAAACCCATGCTTGGCTGAATTTACTATAGGTCCCTAGCAGCCCATAAATTTTATTTATTTTAGATTTAAACCCCTCAATTTACAAATTTTATAATTTAATCCTATTTAGGCTTTTTCATAAAAAATCACTTTAGAAAACATGAAAATCTATCAACAAATATTCATTTTCCATCATAAAAATTCAAAAATTCAAGCTATCATCAATGAAAACTCATAAATTTATCAACCAATTCAAAAATTAGGGTATAAACTAGCTAGAATACGAAGCAATGATCACAAAAACGTAAAAATCATTAAAAATCGAGCTCGAAACATACCTCAATTGCTTCTATTAGTCTAACTGAATGAAAATCCCTAGAATGGCTTTCTTCTTCTCTATTTTTGGTTCATAAAGAAAGAAAGATGGACAAAATTGTGTATTTTAATTAACTTATTTAACAATTACCAAATTAACCTTAACATTAAACCATTAATTAACATTCATTTAATGGCCATTTATGTCAAATTCCACTATCAATGGTCTAATAACATCATAAGGACCTTTTTTTAATAAAAAATAGTAAACAGACACTCTTAACTTATAACATGTTACTTTTGCATTTTACGCGATTTAGTCCTTTCATCAAATTAAGCACTCAAACATTAAAATTATTTCACAAAATTTTCACACATATATGATTACATGCTATAAACACCAAAAATAATATTAAAAATAATTTTTTGACATTGGATTTGTGGTTCTGAAACCACTATTCTGATTTAACTAAAATTAGGCTGTTACAGGAACAGGGTACGAGGCATTACCGGACTTAAACACAAGCAAGCATTCAAAACCGAGACATGAATTTCCACTCAAATTTAAAAATTTTCTCATACATTCATATCGTCCCTAAAACGAGCCTACGAGGCCCAAAACAAGCATTAGAGGTGGTTCGGGACTAAAATGAGAACTTTAGAAAACTTTCCAAAACTTAGAAAAATTTCTTTTGGAGGGTCACACACCCGTGTGGGTAGGCCGTGTGGTCTCACACACCGTGTCCTCAGCCAATGTAACTCTCTGTTTATTATGTCATTGACAAAATAGGGTCACACGGCTAAGTCACACACTCGTATGCTAAGCCGTGTGGCAAATTTAATTTTCATGAATTTTCATAAATAAGGTGCAGACTTGATACGACCAAGGCACACGCCCATGTCCTAAGGCCATGTCTCTCACACGCCCAAGACACACGGCCTTGTCTTGTGCCCGTGTGTTTACTACTGGGCATTCTGTTTCTTAAAATTAAGGTGCAGGGGACATACGGCTAGATCACACGCCCATGGCGCAAACCGTGTGTCACACACGGCCTAGACACATGCCTGTATGTCTACTTGTGTGGACAACTTTGAGGCTACTTTCCAAGCCAATTGCCACCCTTATTTACTCAAACACATACATAATTTCAAAGGCATTTAACATGACATAATTAAGTGCTTAAACATCATCAATTAAGTCATGTTCATGACAACACCATGTTAACTTATACATGCTCATGTTACCATGCCTTGTTAAGCCAAGTTTACCAAATCACATGCAATAGGTAACATCAATTTACTCCATTTTACACATTCATATTTTAGTTGTCATGTAACAGACTAATTTAGACCCTATTCAAAATGGTGGTTTCGAGACCACGAATCTGAGTTAGAAAAATATTTAAAAATTATTTTCTGTGTTTATTATGTATGAATTTATATCTGTGAAATTTTCGTGGTTTAATTTTGTCGTTTGCGTGTCCGATTAAATAAAAGGACTTAATTGCATAAAATGAAAGTTTGGCGGTTAAATGTGAAAGTGCTTATTTGAACTTGTCTTATTAATATGAAGCACTTATGAAGCAATTAGACCATTGAGAATTAGAGTGGACAGTAATGGCCATGATTATAATAGTTTTATAATTTTATTATAAAGGTTAAAAATGTAAATTAAGTATTAAGTTAATATATGTTATATTCTAACATAAAAATCAAAGCCATTATATGTGTTGTTATTTGCGTTCTTGCCGGAACAAAAGAAAAGAAAAAAGAAAACCTAGGTTCATCCATATCAAGCTTAATTAAGGTATGTAACTAGCTCGGTTTTTGATAATTTTTACGTTTTTGAGATCGTTGCTAAGTTATCTACAAGACCCATGCCTGAATTTTTTGTTTTGATGAATATTTTGAGTTATGCCATTATTGAAAGCTTGTGATTTTTGTTGTTTGATGATGAAATATGAAAGATATGTTTTAGGTTAACATGTTTTGTATTGGAGTTTTTGATTATTTTGAGTAATTAGTACTAAATTGCAACAATAATAAATTAAGGAACTAAAATGTGAAATAAATGAATTATATGGACTTACATGGACACTAGGAACATTCGGCCTAACATAGGTGTGTTGAAATTTTGCATATTTTGTGTTTTGTGCAATAGAGACTAAATTGTAAAAAATGTGAAATGCTAGGGGCAAAAATGTAATTTGCCCATTTATGTGTTTTTGGATGAATTGGATTTAATATTTGATTAAATAAGTTCAATTTATATTAATTTAGATCATGAAAAGAGAAAATTGGATTTGGATCGGGGGAAAACTAAAGTTGTCGACTAGTTATCCCGTTCCATTTTTCATCGTCCGAGGTAAGTTTATAAGCAATTAGACATTTTTTATTTTAATTATATGCGAGCTATATATGCTGAAATGAAAATGTGAATATATATTTATAATAGCCGAATGTATACAAGCTTAGCAACTATGTTTGTGAATTCATTACGACCGAGTTACAATGTCTGAAAGCCCCGTATGAACCTTAGGAATAGCTTGGATACATATGTCATGACATAGGATTCTGATATGTGATGTGCAAGTAAGACCATGGCATCGATATATGTGTGTGAGTAGGACTACGTTTTATACGTTGGCATCGATATGTGACTCCGATATATGTGTGCAAGTAAGACTCTGTCTGGGACAGTGGCATAGATATGTGATTACATGTAAGACCACGTCTGGGACGTTGGCATTGTATGATATATGTGATTATCTGAGTTTCCTATCCAATTCTGAATGGTTCATCGGGCAATGATAGGTTGTGATCGAATGTGTAAAATGAGCTAAAATGATCAGGTATGAATTGGTTTATTACCTACTTGAGATAAGGTAAGTGAGTTACTAATGTGAACATGTGTGCTATGTGAAGTATATTCAGCCATTGCTATGTATATGTCTATGATATCATATTTTGACTCAAGAGTATATGTATATGTGTTAACATAATGATAATTAGCTTTGAAATTGAAAGATATTTTGTTAACATTTATATATGTGTATTTGGCCTTTAGTAAACTTATTTGCAAAAGTATATGTTATAAGTGAAACCATAAGATTCTCGGTCTAATATGATTATGTTAGTATAATTAGATTTACTTTAAATGAATTTTTCATGTCATTGAATAGTTTATTTGCTTATGACTTACTAAGCTATAAAAGCTTACTCTGTGTGTGTATGTTTGTTTTTGTTTTATAGATTTTGGATCAAGTTACGAGCTCGGGGATTGTCAGCAAAGTCTATCACACTATCGACTGTCTTCAGCATCTTTATATGTGAACTTTCAAATCTATGACATGTATAGATTGGATTATGTTTTGAAATGTCGGATTTTGGTTATGTATAATCTAAGCCATGAGAAAATGGATTAACTTTTATGGCTGAATTCGGTTATGTTAAGTATGGTTTATGTTCATCTTGGTTATGAAGTTACATGCTATGAATGTTTAGTATGTGTAGTAGGTACTATATGCCTTGAAAATGGTTGCTAGTTTAGGATGTACATGTGATTGGTTTGGTTAAGGTTGTGCATGGATAAAAGCATATGTGAATTTGGTTGTTATGTTTGATCTAGGTGTTAATATGTGAATTGGCATTAAAGGACATATGGTTATGTTCGAACATGGTAGGAGTTTATTATAATATGTTTTGTTTTGTGGATGGTTTAGTAATTAGGCTTAGTAATGGAATAAAATGTTGATGATATATATATGTGTATTTGAATGAGTATTGGTCAATTTGTTTCGGTTTGTAATGGAAATGTATATGCATATATTATGTTTGAATGGTTGATAAAATAGGTATGATTGATGAAGATAAATAATGAATATTTATTAGGTATGTTTTGTTGGCTAAATGGATAATAATAAGTGACAAGTATATATTTGTATTAAAAAATGCAAATGGTAATTTTTTAACTTAAGATTGATTGGTGGAATTAGTATAACTTTAATAATTAAATTTGATAGCTGAATAGGTAAATAAATGAATTGAATATGTATTTGTAATTTTGTTATGAAGTTAGCTTATTGATTTTGATATGTTTGATTTAATTACATGATAGTTAAACATATTATTTAGTCTGAATATTAAGTGATATTATCATGTTTAAATTCTGTCTTGACACTTTATAGCATTAGACAAGAGTATGTTATGTGAACTAAGCCGGATATGTTTCATTATTAATGTATGAAAATGGTACAAATTTAATGTGGTTAAATACATAAAGATTTTAATGTTTAACGAAATTTATTTGATCATTTTGTGAAATTGATAATGCCGCATATGCTAATGGACAAAATGCCATGTGATATGTTTTATTTGGTTAAACATGCGGATGTATAGAATTAAGAAGTAAAATGTTTGATTTTTATCTAGGTATTTGATTATCATTAAAGTGATGAACATATGATTCATGTATGCAATATAATTTATAATGTATGTTAAATATTTAGTTATATGCTTTATATATATGAATATGACTTGTGTTAATATGATAATGTTCGGAATTGTGCTTTTGTCCAGTACTGCCTCGTAACCCCATTCTGGTGACAGATACGGGTTAGGGGTGTTACATGTCATCATGCCATTTACTCATGATTCCATCATCAACATCCATGATCACATTCACAATTCAACCATGCCAAACAATTTTAACCACAACATGTATGACCTTAGCACATGCATGGATATTGAATAGGTTTACACCCCAATAATCAATATGAAACATATCTCATGGCCATAAACAAAATGAATAGTCAAGTCATTATTAGCCAACGCATTGGGCCAAATTAATAAAACACATAAACAAAAAGACCAAGTCCCCTATACATGCCATATTCCAAATATCAAAACCAATTATACCCAAATGACTAAGTTGATAGTGTGATCGATATTTCGACCACTTCTGATCCCTGAGCTAGCTTGGTGACACTAAAAGAAATAAAAGAAAGGAATGGGGTAACCTTTAAGCTTAGTAAGTTTGCATGTAAATAGTAAGCAACATTAAACATGTATTAACATACACATAGCATATTAAAATTTTGCACATAATCATCAAATGATCGTAGGCATATCTTACTCATTTGCATCCTTACCAATAATGCATCATAAACCGAGCTCATATCTCATGAGTCTTGCGTACGTACCTGTACCACTTCATAACATAATCATAGCCTTTCACATATCTGGAAAAATCTTCAAGTTACCCGTTGAACCACTTGGAATACTAAAGGATACCAGGGAAAATCTTATGCACATAATAAGATACCAATGCCATATCCTAGATATGGTCTTACATGGGATCACATATATCGATGCCGATAGCCCAACTATGGTCTTACATGATATCTTGTATCAATGCCATGTCCTAGACATGGTCTTAGATGAAACCAAATATCGATTCCATATCTCAGATATGGTCTTACACGAAATCACACATAACCCTAATGTCATGACATTTGTTTCTTATCTATTCCTAAGGTTCATCCGGGAATTTTACCACAGCGACGATCCTCGTCGATCGTATTTATAACAATAATTAAACAATTCATGCAATATCAAAATAATAAATGCATAATATAAAGTTGTTTTATTTACACACAAACTTACCTCTGTACAGAATATGGACAACTAATTCGATCTAGTCCAAAATCTTGTTCTTCCCCCGGTCTAGGTCCGGACTCCGTTTTTCTTGATTATCAAGCTTGGAAAGTGAATAAACCCTAGCTATGGGGAGCTTCAAAGTTTCAGCCCTAACTTAAAGAAGATGAGCAAATTTTGCTTCATTTTTCCCTTTTTAATCTTTTAATTACTAAATGACCAAAATGCCCATTTTACTAAACTTTCAATTTTTACCTATCCATGCCTATTTTTGTCCATAAAATTAAAAATTAGGAAAGTTTCTATTTAAGGACCTCTAATTAATAATCCATGGCAATTTCATGCTTAAAGCTTCTAGAACTCACATTTTGCAACTTTTGCAATTTAGTACTAAATGTCAAATTGGACATTTTATCAATAAAATTTCTTCATGAAATTTTCACACAATCATGAAAACATATCATAGACCTCAACCTATTCATAAAATAACAATTTCTACTTCAGATTTGTGGTCTCGAAACCACTATTCCGACTAGGCCCAAAATCAGGATGTTACAGAATTATTATGGATGTGAATGAATGTATAACTTATTATATATTTTGTTATAAAGTAATTTTGAGTTAACTATCATCTCGTTTTAGGAATTTTAATTTTATTTTCGTAAAATAAGAAAATTCATGTGAGCTGGAAATAGGCTAGGTATTTTTGTAACCTAAAATCTTCGACGAAACCTAGAAAGGTGAAACAATCGATGATAACCGAAACTGAATGAGGCAGCACAAAATCGACCAATGGCGGCAGATGGTAGAGACCTAAATGTGACTGATTGATCTGACAGTACATTGGACAAGACCCAAGTAGAATAGATTGTAGACCTGTTTGTGAAATTATTCACTTGTAAAATTTATAGTTTGTCATACTTTAATATTGAGTCAATGATGGACTTGTTGGAAAATAACAAATTTGGAAAACGTAGCAGAAAATAAATTTAGGGAAATCCTAGAGATTTAAATTTTTTTCGAAAACAAGATCTTGGTTGTGATATCTAAAGTAATAAACACTTAATCAAAATTGTAACTTTTCGATTCTTGTAGAAAGAGTGCTTCGACCAAGTAGTCTTCTCTGCTATCCTTAAGTTCACGTCTACTGAGTGTGGGCTCACTTCAAATCATAAAATTTTTCAAAAAGAAAATTATCAATGGGATAATTTTGCAATTTCTCTAAAATTTTGGGTCAAGTTGTAAATCAGAAAAATATCTCTATAAATTTTTTGGAATAATCTCTTAAGAGGATTTTCTCTCTACAACTTTCTCTTGAATTCAAAAATGTGTAAATAATGACCCAAGACTCTCTTTATATATGAGAAATTTAGAGAGTTCAACTATGATTAAAATTAATCACTTCAATATTAAATTAATTAATATATATAAAAATTAATATTAGATTAAATTTAATATTAAATTGTATTAAAATAATAGAATGTTTATCTACAAGATAAACATTAAAATGTTTATCTACAAGATAAACATTAAATTAAATATTAAGATAATCACTTTAATATTAAATTAATAAAATACTATTAAGATAAGTATTTAATTTAATTTACTATTAAACTATTATAATAATATATTTTTTTGAATAGTTAACCTTAAATCAAATTCTCTGGTAGAGTCCTAGTAGGATTGTAACTCTTCCACTGCTCAACCACTGATGACCAACTATCGTCGGTCACCAGGACGCCACCGTCGCAACCACTGGCATCGTCGTGTTCGATGATGCAAGTATGACACCTTTGCGGCACTCTGAGCAGATTCGGTTCGGGTCAGTGATGACCCGACCGGTCCAGTCTAGCCACTGGTGGACCATCGGTTTGGTTTCACATTCTAGACTCGGTTGGACCAGTTTTTGGGTCTTGATATTAGTTTTGGGGTCTCGGATTGAATTTACGATCTTAGATCCAAATTTGAAGTTCAATTACCCATTGGGCCAATTTTCTGACTTGAAAATTAGCTTCCAAAAATATCATGTTAATTTTAATTGATTTGATTAATTTAATTTTACTTGATCAAAATTAATTTTTCCAAAAATCACTTAGATTTTCCAAATTAATTTTTCAAGAAAATTCTTTAATCAAATTCTGTAGTTGAGCAATTCTTACGACCACCTAATTTAATTTCACATCGAATAAATCGACTCAATTAAATTATTTCCAAAATCATAGAATTTTGTTCTGATTTAAATACAGTTTGATCGAGCTTCTATTGTGCTATGGAGGGACCAATCGTACATATACAATTAGGCTGTAGTGATTGTACTTATGTCTAGAAGTATTGTTCCGATAATTTGTAATTACTTAATTATGGAGTCAGTCCACAAGAAGTACCATGATTGAAATCTTATTATTGTATACTCTTTACGAAAGTAATTTATCCAACTACTTCGTCTAATGACCTCATCATGTGTCTGCTACCCTCATATGATATCATTGATTCATTTGAGTTAAATTCGTTCACTCAATACAACTCATGTATGTCTTTTGAATGATTAATATGATCACTGTCAACAAATGACTGTGATAAATTGCTCGTTATACAACAAGCAACCTATGGCCACGTTCTATATTTATCAATCCACACAATGCCAATGAGAAGATACCATTAACTCTTTAATTGAGCTATTAATGCCACTGTTGCTAGTAAAGCCATACCATACACAAGTCATGTACCCAACATACATGCTATGGGCTCGATCATTTTTAGAGCATAAGCTTCCACTTATATCAAAGCACATGAGTTGCATACACATGGTCAATGATTAACTCAAAATTTAGGTAAATCATGCCATGAACGTCACAAGTGAATTAGTTCACAAACGGATTTAGAATTAATTCATCTTGGGTCCAATCTAATATATCATTCTACTAATGAATACACCTATGTATCTACTTGGGGAGTCAACTACTCTGATAGCCAAGACTAGCCATCTCTCCAATTGGAATTGTAGACGACATAATAATCCTTCTTAATATTTGAATCAAATGCTCACTTTAATTCTTTTACGGGATTACGGACTCATTTAAATTATGTACTACAGTAACTTGTCTTTACAATGCCACTTATCTTCAGTTTAAATTTTAGACAATCAATGGGCTAATATTTGTTTGTCACAATTTAGCTATGCATGCAAAATATAAAAGACAGAAAATACAAAAGACATAATAGTGAAATGTGAAATTAACTTTATTTATTTATGCATCGTTCAAATAAATAGAACGCAGTTACATGTTTACTACAATATGGGCACATTTCCTAACAATCTCCCACTTACCCTAGTGAAGTAAATGTGTCATGTTTTGTATTCCCATATCCTTGACATGTTTATTAAAACTCCTAGTTACAAGAGTCTTAGTAAACAGATCCGTAAGGTTATTTTTAGAAGCTATTTTCATCATATTTGAAATTCCTTCGGCTACTGCCTCTCATATCAAGTGATACTTCCGATCAATGTGTTTCATCCTCTCATGACTTCTTATTTCCTTAGTATTTGCTATTGCAGCATTGTTATCACAATATAGTGTTATAATTTTTCCCATACGAAGAATAACTTCAAGTTCAGTTAAGATTTTTTGAAGCCATATTTCTTCTTTCGTTGCATTAGAAGTAGCCACAAACTAGGCCTCCATAGTAGAGTTTGTAATAGCCCGATTTTGGGCCTAGTCAGGATAGTGGTTTCGGGACCACAAATTCATAGTTGGAGGAACCTTTTTTTATTATTTTGGTGTTATAGCATGATTATATGAGTGCATGAAAATTTTGGTGAATTAATTTTAACGATTGGGAGCTCAATTATGAAAAATGACTAAATCGCATAAAGTGCAAAAGTTTTGTTCTACTAACTAAAGGTGTCAAATAGCTATGGAGCATTAAAGTAGAGGTCTTTATTGAGTAAATAGACCAATAAAATGTTAGTGGCTGGACATGGAGCCTTAATTCATAGGATGGTCAAAGGGTAGGTGACTTAATTGATAAATAAATAATAAACCTAAAGGCTAGCTATCATCTTTTTCTCTTCTTCTCTTCTCTACCAAAATTTTCAGCAAGAAAATGAGTTTTGAAAGCTTGAAATTTTCATCCATTAAGTTCTCTATAAGTAAGTGATTTTGATGACTTTTCTTGATAATTTTTGTACTTTTGGGACCCTAGTAGCATAAGCTATCTAATGAGGGGACTATTTTGCAAAATGGTTGAGAGTCTAGGGTTTTTCCATGAAAGCATTTATGTGGTTAGCTAAAATTTTATGGAAGAAAATGAATCTTGGTTGTTAAATAAACAACTTTTGTGAAAGGGGGTTTCATGAAAACACCTAAATGGGCTATTTTGTAAAAATTGTAAAATAGGTGGTAATTGTGTGAAATGTTTGAAATTGTTAGTTGCTATAGGTGTAAAAAGAGTTCAGCTAGGCTTGGTTAATGAGGAAACTCGATAAAAAATGATTTACGAGCCTAAGGGAAAAATCATAATTTTTGTAAAGTTTAAGGGCAAAACAATCATTTTGACGAATTGTGAATTGTAGAATGTTTTTATTAATGTGATGATTAAATGAATGAAATTTTATTATTATAGATCAAGAAATACGCAATCTAGACCTAGACTGGGAAAAAGCTAAGCAAGCGGATTAAATACAATTAGTCGCCTACATTTTGTGTAACGAGGTAAGTTGTACGTAAATAATGTAATTTATTTGTATTTATGTATTATATAATTAATATGGCATAAATTGTGGGCTATTGCTGTGAATGTGCATGATGAGAATTGATGTAGTAGATACTCCCGGTTGAACCTTAGGAATAATTTGGATATCCATGCCACGACATTTGGGTGATGTGTGTGTCAGTGTAAGACCTGTCTAGGACATGGCATTGACACAGATAACTGAGAGCCAGTGTAAGACCTATCTAAAACATGGTATCGGCCTCAAGATATGCAAGCTAGTGCAAGACCTGTCTGGGACATGGCATTGACACAAATAAGTGAGAACCAGTGTAAGACCTGTCTAGGACATGGCATCGACTAAGATGTAAGAGCTAGTGTAAGACCATGTTTGGAACATGGCGTCGGTATCGTACCCTATGTTTGAGGCTTGGTGATTGTCCTGTAGTATTCCAAATGGTTCAACGAGAAATTTACTACTTATGTCAAAATGATAGCGCTTATGACCATATTGTGAGTGGTACAGGTACTTAAATGAAATTGATGATATTTGAACTCTATTCTTATTGTATGAATAGCGAGGAATGAACATGACTAAGATATGCTATGAACAATTACTCTTTGTACGAGTTATGATATATTGGGAGTATGATCACATGTGGTAACATGGTTGTTATTTTGATATTTACATGCAACTTACTAAGCTTTGTGCTTACCCTTTTCCTTTCTATTTTCTTGTAGTGCCGCCAAATCAGCCCGTGGATCAAAGAACGTCGGAGGCATCGCTCACACTATCACTCTAAGCTTTTGGTATAGTTAGTTTTATTATCTTGAGTATGGCATGTATATTGAGTCTTTTTGTTATGTATCATATTGTTAAGTTAGCCAATTGTGTTGGCATGGGACGAAAATCTTCTTTTTGTATAAGGCCATGGTTAATGGCTAATATTCATTATTTATAATTGCAAATGATGATGCTTCCCTGGATGAACAAATGTATGAATGATCAAGTGCATGTTCGGTTGTTAGAGTGTTATAAGGTTTGCATTTGAATGTCCTGTTGTGGTTGTTTCAGTCTTATATTACTGTGTGAATGTAACAGTCTGGTTTTGACCCTAGTCAGAATAGTGGTTTCGGGACCACATATTTGAGTTAAAAAATATTTTAATATTATTTTCTGTACCTATTATAAGTGAATTTACATGTGTGAAAGTCTCATGTGAAGATTTAACTATTTGTGTGTTTAATTGGCAAAAAAAAGGACTTAATCGCTTAGAATGTAGAAGTTTTGTGCTAGATGCTAAAGTGCCAAATTGCCATGTTTTTAAAATTGTGATGTCCTTAGGTTGTAAATGGACCCTTAGAATAATGCATGGACAAAGTTAGTCATGATTTTATAAATTATTAATGTTTTAAAGCAAGGGTAAATTGGTAAAACATGTATTAATGTATGTTTAATAAAACAAAACTAAAAAATAGGCCATTATGTTCATGTTTGGCTGAAAATTAGAAAAGAAAAAGAAGAAAGAATGCAAGCTAGGGTTTCGGCACTTTGAGCTTGAATTAAGGTATGTTTTAGTTTTGATTTTTGATAATTTTTATGTTTTTGAAATTGTTGCTTAGTCTACTATCAAGCCCATGTCATAATTGTGGAATTGATGATGTGTTCATGAGATGAAGTTGTTGAATATGTGATTTTTATGTTGTTAAATAATGAATTATGGAAGCTTGGTATGTGATTAATATGTTTTGTCTTTGGATTTTTGATGAAATTAAGTATTTTGGGCTAAATTGTAAAAATGTTATTTTAGGGGACTAAAATGTGAAATAAATGAAATGTATGGATTTGTATGAGAGTTAGGAGAATTCGGCTAGGCTTGTGTACAAGCAAATTTTGTGTAATTTGTGATTTTGTGAATTAGGGACTAAAGTGTAGAAATGTGAAAATATGAGGGCTATTTTGCAAAATGCCCTAATTGTGTGTATATGGATTGTTTTGAATGATTTGGTGAATAAAAGGGTTAATTTTGAGTACATTTAGATCAAGAAAAGAGGAATTCAGATTTAGACCGAAGGAAGTTGAAGATTGTAGAATAAACGTTCAAGTCGACAACTTCGAGTACGAGGTAAGTTCGTATATAGTACATGGTATTATAAGTACATATTTCTGTTTTGATTATACATAGATGTTTAAATAGTTGAGTTGAATGTATATGATGATGAATCGAAAGCTTTAGCACTAAGTGTACGATTTAAATTAATTTTGGCACTAAGTGTGCGATTTAAACTAGCTTCGGCTACTTGAGGCACTAAGTGTGCGATACCGACTTACTCTTGGTTATTTGAGACGGCACTAAGTGTGCGAAAATATTTTAGCTTTGGCTAACCTTATAGCACTATGTGTGCGAATGTTTAAAATATGATTAAGCTATGGAAAGTCTTATAACATTCAACAAGAGGTAAGTATGGAAGTGAATAAGTACGGGAAGATCCAGGTATGTATGATACCTAAGTGGTAGATGATTTATCTATGTGAATTTCATTGAGTTGATATGATCTTATGGATTGACATTGTGCAAATACTCATATGTTTCTTATAATGTTGATGATTTGAGTACGAGCTTACTAAGCTTTTGAAAGCTTACTGTGTATGTGTGTTTGAATTGTTTTATAGATATCATAGCTACTGCAAGCTCGGGGATCGTCTAGGATCATCAGCACACTATCGAACTTCATTTTGGTATATTTTGATATATATATTTAAAGTATGGCATGTATAGGCTAGTAGTTGTGGAAGTATGTTTTGTAATGTATATATATTTAGCCATGTGAATTGGCTAATTTGTGTTTGAACTCATAGTTGATAATGGTTTATGTTATGTGATGTTAATTTGAAATTGTAGTATGCTTAGTTGGATAAAGAAAATGATAAGTATAGTGAGTTTTTGGAATGAGATTGTATGATAATTTGATATAATCTTACATTATGTTCATTATAAATAGGTAAGGTTTATAAGTATGTAAATGGTTGATAATATTAAGGTATGAGTGATATGTGTTTTAGCATGAAAAAATGGCTGATTGGATTGTACATATATGCTTGTTTCCATGCTTGCAGGTTGACCCAAAAAGGGGTGGCAATTTGGCTTAAACCAAGCTTGCATTGTGGCACACGAATATAGCACATGGGCGTGTCTGTTGGCCGTGGGCTTAAGTCAGTAGCTAGCTAAGAACCACACGACCATAGCACACGGGCATGTCTGTTGGTCGTGGGGAAAACTCAATATGTAAACTCTGTTTTGGCAAAGCTGGTTTCAAGGGTGTGTCTGGTGCCCGTGTGAGGCACACGGCCTGGTTACACAGGGCGTGTGACCTCAACAGAATGGAAAAATTTTCTAAGTATTGAAATTTGTGAATGTGTTCGGTTTAGTCCAGACTTCTTACTAATGCATGTTTATGGTCTCATTGACCTAGGAAAGGAACTTAATGTTTATGTTTGATTATAATATGATGATGTTTGACTTTTGCTTGTAAAGTGATTACGAAATGTTCTGATGTGTCCAGTAATGCCTCATAACCCTAGTCCAGTGATAGATACGGGTTAGGGGTGTTACATTTAGTTGGTATCAGAGTTATGGTTAAGTCGGTTCTAGGACTTCCATAGCGTATGTGAGTCTAGCTATACATGCCATATATCTAAAACTGCGATAGTGTGATGAATCTTGACATTGAAATGTGCTTTTGTATAGCAATGGATCCCGATAGAACTGTAGCTGACGATGTTGAAAGCAATGCACCTGCTCCCACGCAAGGGATGCTGCAAGCAGATTCTCGACCTGTTACAAGTAGCCGTGATGGTGAGGCTAAGCAAGCCTTCTATTAGATGATGAATGATTGGTTCACCCAATACATTAGAACCAATCCAGCTGTACAACAACTTCCACCCCCGGTTGATCCTCCTCAAACTCCTATTATGCCCCGAGTAAATTCGGTACAGTTGAGTAGACCACCAGTTGACAAGATTAGAAAATATGGAGCTGAAGAATTTCGAGCTACAACAAGTGATGATGCAGAAAAAGCTGAGTTCTAGTTAGAGAACACAATAAGAGTGTTTGATGAGTTATCTTTGAGTCCAGAAGAATGTATAAAATATGCCGTTTCACTGCTGAGAGACATGCCGTATCATTGGAGGAAAACTTTGACATCTGTGGTTCTGAGTGAAAGTGTTACGTGGTATTTCTTCCAAGCTGAATTCCGAAAAAAATATATTAGCCAAAGATTCGTTGATCAGAAATACAAAGAGTTTCTTGAGCTTAAACAAGGTCGTATGTCTGTCACAAAATATGAGCGAGAATTTGTAAGGTTGAGTCAATATGCCTGTGAATGTGTATCTTCGGAAGCAATAATGAGCAAGAGATTTGAAGATGGTTTGAATGAGGATATTCGTCTGCTAGTTGGTATTCTAGAAATCAAAGAATTCGTGGTGCTTGTTGAACGAGCATGTAAAGCGAAAGATCTTGGGAAAGATAAAAGAAAGGTTGATTCTGAAGCTAGAGAGGTACTAAAGAGATCATCAGGTAAATCATTTCAGTCTGGATCCAAAAAGTTTAGAGATGATAGTAGTCGTTCAAAGGCTAGTACGGGATATCTGAACAGAGATCGTGTTAGATTGCAATCAAATTACAAATCTTCAGCCACGTCTGTTGCTAGTGTTGATAATGCAAAGAATGAAAGGCCTGAATGTGATTAATGTGGAAGACGACACTTTGGTGAATACTGGGGAAAGAGTAATAATAGAGCTTATTGTAGTTGTGGTTCAAGAAACCATTTTATTAAAGACTGCCCAGATTTAGCTGAAAAAGATAATGTTTAGAATCCAAGACAGAGTGGTAATGTTTCTTGTGGTAGACCTCCCAGAAATTCGGGAAATGTTAGTGGTAGTCAAAGAGGAATGAAAGATATAGCTGTTAGATCTGAGGCTCGTGCACTTGCTAGAGCGTATGCTATTCGAGCTTGAGAGAAAGCTTCATCGCCAGATGTGATTACGGGTACATTTACTCTCTATGATACTTTTGCGAGTGCTTTGATAGATCCTGGATCAACACATTCATATATATGCATGAACTTAGTGAATAGTAAGACTTTGTCTGTAGAGTCTACTGAATTTGTGATTAGAGTTTTGAACCCCCTAGGCAGATGTGTTCTAGTTGATAAAGTATGCAAGAATTGTCCGTTAATGTTTCGAGAAAATTATTTTCCAACTGATCTTATGTTATTACGTTTGATGAGTTTGATATAATTCTAGGTATGGATTGGTTAACCTGGCATGATGCTATGGTGAATTGTAAACGGAAAACTATTGATTTGAGATGCAAGAATGATGAAATGGTCAGAATTGAATCTAGTGATTTGAATGGATTGCCTGCTTTGATATCTTTGATGAAAGCTTTGAGTATTGTGAGAAAGGGTTGTGAAGCCTACTTTGCTGATGTTATTGATTTGAAAGTGTCAAAAAAGAAAGTAGAATCTGTACCTGTTGTCTATGAGTTCTCTGATGTGTTTCCTGAAAAACTTTCGGGATTACCTCCAGTTAGAGAAGTAGAATTTGGCATAGAATTGGTACCTGGTACTACTCCGATTTTGATAGCTCCGTATAGAATGGCTCCAACTGATTTAAAAGAATTAAAGTCCCAATTGTAAGAATTGACCGATCGAGGATTTGCAAGACCGAGTTTCTCACCTTGGGGTGCTCCAGTTTTATTTGTGAAAAAGAAAGATGGCACGATGAGAATGTGTATAGATTATCGTCAGTTGAATAAAGTGACTGTCAAGAATAAGTATCCCCTACCCCAAATTGATGATTTGTTTGATCAGTTGAAAGGAGCTATTGTGTTTTCGAAAATAAATTTAAGATCGGGCTACTATCAGCTATGAGTGAAAGATTCAGATATTCCGAAGACTGCTTTCAGAACGAGGTACTGTCACTATGAATTTTTAGTTATGCCCTTCGGACTGACAAATGCACCTACTGTCTTTATGGATTTGATAAATAGAATTTTTAGACCGTATTTAGATCAATTTGTTGTGGTATTCATTGATGATATATTGATTTATTCACGTAAAGAATCTGAACATGTCGAGCACTTGAGAATAGTGCTACAGACTTTGTGAGATAAACAGTTGTATGCAAAGTTCAGTAAATGTGAATTCTGGTTGCGAGAAGTTGGTTTCCTGGGTCATATTTTGATGCGTGATATTCGTGACAGGTTTTAAAAATTTATAAATGAATCGTTCTTGAGATTAACTTATTATCACGATTAAGGCAAGTGAACCTATCGAATAGTAGTATAGTTCAGCAAGACCGGATTGTCGAACCCAAAAGAATCACGAGTACTAGTATTTACTTCCTTTTTATTATCTAGCCTAAAAATCAAGAGGTTTGGTTATCTAAACTAATTACTAAACTAAGAATGCATAGAAAGAAAATTTGGGAAAATACTTTTTAGAAAATTCGATCGATTAAGACAATACCTAAGGAAAAATCCACCTAGACTTCACTTGTTATTTGACTCTGAATCAGACGGTTTATTCATTTGACTTGATCCGTAGAAATCCCTAAGTTATATTATTATCTCTGTCGAGACTAATAACGTCTAACCCTAGGTTGAATAATTGAAATCTTTTTCTAATTAACACCCTAGAATTGCATTAACTCGATCTATAGATTCCCTTATTAGGTTTCACCCTAATCCGGTAAAATCTTGTCACCCTATCTCTAGGCGTGCAATCTCTGCTTAATTAAGACAAATTTACTCATAGACAGGGTCTATTCCTCCTCTGAATAAGAGTGTTAACTTGAATCAATATCCTAGAATATTAAAACAAGAATTAAGAACACATAATTAAGAACAAATCAAATATTTATCATACAATTCAGATAATAATAAAAAGATCTGTCTTAGGTTTCATTCCCCTTAGGTATTTAGGGGTTTTAGTTCATACTTATGAAGGAAAACATCTCAAAAGATAAAGATAACAAAACATAAGAAAACCTAAAACTCCTGAAGGAACTTGGAGCGAGATATTCAATCTTGATGATGAATTCGGCTTCTAAGATGGATCAATCGACTTTCCTTGAGTAATTCATTGCTTCCTACTCTGCGTCCCTCCTCTTAAGTGCCTTCTCAGGTGTTTAAATAGGCTTTAGAATGCCTAAGAGCCCCCAAAATTGGCCTTTTCTGAATAGGGTTATACTTGGGCTTGGCAGGGACACACCAGTATGACACGCTCATGTGCGATTACTCCAGCCCGTGGTCAAGGCTGTTGAATAGGCACAGGCGTGTAGTATACCTGTGTAAGTCATGCTTCAATCCTGCCAAAGGGAACGGTAGTGGGACACACTCGTGTAAGAAAGTCCAGGCCGTGTTGATTTCCCACGTGGGTCTATTTTCTCTGTTTTTTGCCCGTTTCTCGCTCTTTTTACTCTCCTATGCTCACCTAAGTATAAAACATGAAATTAAAGGATTAGGAGCATCGAATTCACCAATTCTAAGGAGAAACCACCCATAAATGTGCTAAGCATGGGATAAAATATGTATAAATTACGGTTTATCAAATACCCCCACACTTAAGCATTTGCTTGTCCTCGAGCAAAATCCTCAACTCATAATCAAAATAAATTCTTCTCAATTTATAATCCCTATCAATAATATCTCAAAATAATCCATAAGTAGTCCTATATTGAGAATTCAACTAAAAGTACATCAAAGTTTCAAACATTCCAAGTTGAGCATTTTATCACATAACATAGGTGTCTCCCCTTACCTAAGTGATTACCTTTGATCAAAATATTGCAGAGTTTAACATCCTCACTAAAGATTCACTCAAATCACTCAAGGTGTTTAAGGACATCAATAAAAGCACTCATTAGTCAATATGAAAAGTTATTACCATAGGCTTGCTTGAAAATCAAATCTCCACCACTATAAATTGAGCTGATACATCAATCAAAAAGGTCTTTTTAGAGGGTTGTAACGTGGATTTGGTTAGGGGGTATGGTCACAAGCTGAAAGAAAAGGTTAGAATCGAGATTGAATTGAAAAATTACCTAGCTAGAAAAATAACTAGTCATCAATTGAATACAAGTGAGCTTCTTCTCCGAATATGGAATTAAAACTCAAGCTCAAAAACGACGAATTACTACTAATATGTAATGAATTATTATTATTATTATTTAAGAAAAATTCAAATACATAGAAGAACAAAACATAGCTAAGAAATTAGGTCAAATCAAATCTCGACAAAAATAGGGATCAAATTAGGGGATTTCAACAATAATGGGTTATGGGTTAATATTGAGGGTAAATCAATTAATGGCTTGTTAGGCTCAAAGTGGTCCACTAAGGGTTAATTATGAAGGTAGGATTTTATGAAGTGAGTGGGTTAAACCTAAGTGCCTTTATCATCTTGACATATCAAATCAAATGGTGTGGTCCTGACATACATAATCAAGCAAGTTCTAGAATAACAAATCAATACTGACGCACTCATAATAAAAGTGAGCATGAAAGGAATAAAATATGCTCTGAGAGCTTAAGATCTACAAAAATTATGGCTTTTTGATGTTCAAACTTGTGAATTTCAACTCAAGATAATACCTAAACTTAGGGAAACAACCTAAAAGTTTTTAATTCTTCAAAAATCAACTTATCATGCTTGATTCCCTAATGTCTTAAAGTTTAAACAATCAATGCATAAATGCCTATGTTTTAATTCAAGACATATCAATAAAAATCATAAATTAATTAAAATTTATTCTATTAGTTATATGAGTGATTCACGTGAGAATAAGATAAAATTCAAGGATTTCTAATGATGATATAAAAGACTCCCCCACACTTAAGATATACATTGCCCTCAATGTACAAAGATAGATATATTGACAAAGTTAGATTTTTAATAATAAGATAGGGAGAGAAGTGAAACTTCCTGAATGATGAATGAACTCCTTTAATTGGATTTATGGAGAATAATTGGCCAAAGCAATGATGAGGGTGGAGGAGGATACTCCAGTGGTGGTAGAGGTTGGGTTCCACAAATGCTGCTCCAAAAAAATATTATATCTCATGGTGGCTATGGTCGTGGTCGAGCAGGGCATGACAGTCATGGAGAACCTTTCCCAGTAGAGTTTCAAGTTCCTAAGTAATAGTGAGCTTTGGAGCTTTTTATAACTGTGATAGATTCAGAAACCTTTTAGGAAATATATAAAGAAGAATAATTACTCGTAATGAAATAGCTGAAATTAAAAATTGTAAAATAATAATTATAAAACCTAAAAATAAGCTTAAATAAAAATAAAAAGTAGTCTTAAAATAGAATAAAAGTAAAAACATAAAATAAATAAATAGAAGTTTTTAAACATCTTCATCGCTAGATGGTTCGCGAGGTGGGGGTGGCGATGAGCTTTGGAAGTGCTGAAAAATTTGCTATAGAGTAGCATCAATGTTATCGAAGCGCTAAAAACACTGCTACTCGAATTGAGTAAGGAGCTCAGAGATGTAAGCGTATGAAGCCGCCGCATGAATTGGATTAGAGGGGGGTGGTGGTTGAGATGGTGGGTCCTCATGATGTGGAGGGACATCATCAGTAATGTCCTCTAGATCCTCCTCCTTGGTGGACTAGACGAGGCGGTACTGAGAAGGGTAGGTGCCACGTCGTTTCTCGATCATCCTCATACTTAGCATGCTCGAGATGTCCTGTAGGGACATCTGGCCGATAAGAGTGAGGGAGGATGATTGGGCTGCTGTGTTGAGGAGCCCGAAGTGTCGAGCCAATCAAGTCACATAGGGCCCGATAGAGATGACCCTTCTCCTATGTTGCTCCGTCTGATGGCGGATGGCGAGGGCGATGAAGTAGGTAAGGTCGAGGACGTGCCCGTTCGCCATGCTCCATGAGAAATAGGCGTCGTGGGTGGTGACGACATCGGTGCTCTCTCGTATCCCGATTAGAGTGTGAGCCAAGATGGCGTGTAGATACCTCAAGGATGGAGGGAGAGCCGATGCCTTGAAGCGGCTAAGATCGTAGTTGGCTGAGGCAGGGACGAGGTCCTTCCACATGTGTTTCGCAAATTTTGAATTTGGGAGCGTCTGACCTTCGGCCCACACCCGTGTTCTTTGGGCGTGCTGGTGCACACGACCGTGTCACACTATCGTGTCTTGCTTCATTCACTTCTCCCACTCCCGTGTACATAGGTCC
Organism: Gossypium hirsutum; assembly: GCF_007990345.1. NCBI lineage: Eukaryota > Viridiplantae > Streptophyta > Magnoliopsida > Malvales > Malvaceae > Gossypium > Gossypium hirsutum. The sequence continues at coordinate 42,807,039 of NC_053431.1, read as the reverse complement.
ACGCCCGTGTTCATTTTGACAGTGTCGACCACGAGTGGATGGCACAGGCGTGTCACACGCCTGTGTTACATTCTCAATTTCAACCACGGTTTCGAGGCACGGGCATGTCTCACGCCCGTGTTGTTTTGGCAGTTTCGCCCACGGCCATATTGCACAGTCGTTGCAACTTATCGCATCCTGTGTTGGGGAAAATTTTGCCCTGTTTTCACAAGGTTATATCGCACGACCGTGTCTCCTCCTATGGTGTGAGCACGGCCTAAGGCACACCCGTGTGCCTAGCCGTGTGGATGGGAAAACCCTGTGTTTCAAGACTCAGTTAGTAGGTTAGATGCAAAAAACTAGAATCTAAATAAGTCATTATTGTTAGTGCTCGAGTTGCCTCCCGAGAGTCGCTTATTTATAGTCTTAAGCTGGACTTACCTCTCTTCTGCATGGTTAAGGTGGTGCGAGGAGTTTACACTCCTCATCCCTACATCAACTTTATCAACATAAGGTTTAAGACAAGTATTGTTTACCTTAAAAGTACCGAATTTGGGATAAATTACCTCGACTGTACTATATGGGAAAATACTGAGTATCGTAAGAGGAATTTCTTCATTAGGTTCAGGAGTGGTAATGCGAGGATCTGTTGCATCTAGTAGTACTTTGTCTCCACCCTTAAGTTGATTTGGTGAGGTATTGAGCTCGTCCTGGCTCGATTTCGATTTATTGGGTGTTCTCAATTTCTGTGTCCACCATTCATCTAGCTCCTCGATTTGTAGCCTTCATTCTTCATAGATAGGTCCTTTGTTGTTGTTTGAACACGGCTCATATGCGTTCTTCGTAATTGTTTCTTGCACAGAGGGTTTCACCACATGATCAGTACTAGTAGAATGATTTATACAACCACTTTCAATTTTTGATGTGTTACTCGAATTACGAGCTTGACGGGTGATTGTTTCGTCTCCCACACGAAGTGTGTGTTCACCTGTACCAACATGAATAATGGTTCTAGTAGTCGCTAAAAAGGGTTGTCCTAAAATTAAAGGTGCGTTACTATCCTCTTCCATGTCTAGAACAACAAAGTCTACTGGCTATATAAATTTATTGATCTTAACAAGAACATCTTCAATGATACCCCTAGGAAATCTAATGGTTTTATCGGCCAATTGAATGGTCATCCTAGTTTATTTGGGTTTCCCAAGACCTAGCTGTTTAAACATTTTATAAGGCATAACGTTAATGCTTGCCCCTAAGTCAGCCAATGCATTATGGACATCTAAACTACCAATTAAACAGAATTCGTAAAACTCCCTGGATCTTTCAATTTGTTGGGTAGCTTATTCTGTAGAATGGCTGAGAAAACTGCATTTAACTCCACATGCGATGCCTCATCCAACTTTTGTTTATTTGTTAAAAGCTCCTTTAAGAATTTGACTGCGTTTGGCACCTGGAAAGAGCTTTAATAAATGGTAAGTTAATATGTAATTTTTTAATAATTTAAGGAATTTACTGAATTGTTCTTCTGTACGGTCTTTCCTTGTCGCATTTGGGTATGGCACACAAGGTTTGTATTCTTTACTTACCAGTTTTTGGTCATTGTGGTCCACCTTACCCTTACCTTTACTTACCCTAGTTTCTTGCCTCAGTTCTGGTTCAAGTGCAACTAACCCTTCCGCATCTTGAATGGTAATTGCATTAATTTGCTCCCTTGGGTTAGATTCAGTGTTACTCGATAGACTACCTTGTGGTCATTTAGAAATCATTTTGGCGAGTTGGCCTATCTGAGTTTTGAGCCTTTGGATTGACGCTTGTTGATTCTTAAGAGCTGTCTCGGTATTTTGGAAACAAGTTTCTGACACCAAAATGAATTTTGTCAACATCTCCTCAAGGTTCAACTTTTTTTCTTGCTGGTAAAGTGGTTGTTGAAAACTCGGAGGATGTTGTGGCATTTGATTTCCTTGATCGCCCTACGAGAAATTGGGATGGTTCCTCCAACCTGCATTATAAGTGTTACTATACGGGTTATTTTGGGGTCTAGAGTTATTGTTACCCATATATTGGACTTGTTCCTCCTCGATGCTAGGGTTGAAGGGTTGGTATTCTGTGCATGCTCCTCCTTCATTCGAATAGCACCTCATCACTAGATGTACCTGAGTAGAACCACACAAACCGTCAATCTTTTTATTTATAAGTTGTAATATCCTGAATTAGGGCTTAATCGGAATAGTGGTTTCGTGACCACAAATCCGAGATAGAAATAATTATTTTATAATTATTTTGATGATTATGATATGATTGCATGATTTTGTGAAAATTTCGTGGTGAAATTCTATGCCTAAAGTGCTTAAATTGAAAGTAGGGACTAAATCGAATAAGTTGCAAAACTTGCATTCTAGAAGTTTTTAGTATGAAATTGTTTTGGAATATTAATGAGGAGGTCTTAAATAGCAATTTGACCAATTTTAAGTTCATGGAAAAAATTAGGACATGGAAGGAATTTTTGGAAAGTTTAGTAGTAAAGGTATTTTGGTCATTTAGTTATTAAAATGAATTAAAAACAAAATTAAAAGCCAATTTTTGTCCATCTTCTTCATTAGGCCGAAATTTCAAGGGTTCTCCATAGCTAGGGTTTGTTTCAAGCTTCCAAGCTCCATAGTAAGTGATTCCAAGCCCCGTTTTTAATGTTCTTTACGTTTTTGGAATCCCGGTAGCTCGATTAAGCTTATGTTAGCAATAATTCAACCTAGGGTTTATATTTGGAAAAATACCCATAGGTGAAATTTGTGTATTTTGATGTTTTATGATAGAATATGAGGTTTTAAATTATGTTAGACAACTTGTGCTACTCGGTTTTGAGTGAAAACGAGTAAAAGGGCTTAATCGGCAAAAATACCTAATAGTCACAAGTATATGTTAGAGAGAGAATTTGATGTTGCCATAGAAGGGAAAAGTGATCAGCATGTTATAAAACATAAGAATAAGGAATAAAGTTTAATTCCCGAGCCTAGGGGCAAAAGTGTAATTATGCAAAAGTTTAGGGGCAAAAGTGTAATTTTTCCAAAGTTCGTATTAAATGCTGTTTTGATGAATGTATGTATTAAATAAGATTAATTTGGCATTATAGATCAAGAGAAACGAGATTCAAGTCGCGATCGAGGAAAAGAAAAGATTGTGGACTAAATTGCAAAATCTTTGTATTTTGGTACCAAGGTAAGTTCATGTGTAAATAATGTAGCATAATTGTTATTTTTAAGTTATTGATGTTAATTATATGATACGCTGATTTTTAATCGTGAAATATTATGCTTTGTGGTTAATGTTGAGTAATATGCAAATTATGTTTACTACTTGATAAATATGAATTGCTACCAAGTATCGGTTCCGATATTCCATGGAAGACGACAAATATGAGATCGAGGGAAAAAGCCCGTTTGAACCTTAGGAATAGATTATGATACAAGTGACATGTCACTAGGATGGTTGAGCATCCGAACTCGTTGAGTTGAGTCCGAGTTCACCTATGGATGCGAATGTCCGAACTCGTTGAGTTGAGTCCGAGTTCGTGAGATGTAACTAGGCATCCGAACTCGTTGAGTTGAGTCCGAGTTCATTTATGGATGCAAACGCCCGAGCTCGTTGAGTTGAGTCCGAGTTCACTTAGGGGCGGGTTACATGATTTCTTGATTACATATGTGGCACTTATGTGCAAATTATCCATGTATCCGAGTTATATTCCGATGTGTTCAACGGGTGAAATTTCTAGTTTAATGGAAGAGCACTTAAGATATAAGTGACGTTTTGGGTAAGTGTTGTGAAATGGACACTTTGGACAGTTATGTTCTTAACCCTCGGGTTGAAAATAGATACAACAACGATAAGGTGGTAAGATGATGAATGATGTTTAAAGATGTGATATATGTTTTGGTGGTACCATGCTAAAGTTGTTCGGTATATTTGTATTGTTATGTTACTTGTTATTTACATATGAACTTACTAAGCATTTATGCTTACTCCTTCCTTTTCATTCACTGTAGTTTTGAACAAGCTGGCTCAGGAATCGGGACAGGTCGAAAGTTCGATCACACTATCCAAAGGACTTTTATCTTGGTAAATGGCTTGTACAACTACATAAGTATGGCGTGTATAGCAATATACCTATTTTGTGTAAATAATTTTATGATATGGCCATGTTTGGTTGTGAAAATGTTTGATATTGATAAGTCATGGTGATGGCTAATTTAGATCATGTTTGATATTATGGAAGTTTAATAGGTTATCTAGTTCATAAAAATTCATGGAAAGATGAAACTTGCCTTAAAACAGAATATTGCTGCAGCAATGACATGAATTTGAAAAATCACTAAAAATAGTATAAATGGAACTAAATAATTATTAAGTTATGAAATTGAAGCTTAATGAGTCTATTTTCATGTGGATTGAACAAAACAGGCATATAAATTATATTTTATGAGATATTTAAACTTTTGTGAAATAGGGCTAGAGTGATTTCTGGATCCCCTGTTCTAACTTTAAAAATGCATAATAAATTTTAAAAAAATAATTAGAAGTTTTTATTTATATGTAAAGATTCCTTATTGAGTCTAGTTTTAAGAAAAACAAACCTTGTAGTCATTGAAATTCTTTATAGAGAGATATCTGATTCGTAATACACATATGTCAGAGCAGTCAAACCCTGAAACAGGGGAGACTTTAACTAATAAACTGTACTACTTGGCCCAACCAAAAATTCTAGAAAAAAATTTGTAAATATATATATGAGTCTAGATTTAGGGAAAATTTACAGATCTTGATTTCAAGCTTCATAACTTGAGATATGATTTTTCTTGTAACTGTGACGCGAGTAGCTAGAAAGCTGTGAATGTAGAAACAAATGATTTGAAGTTCTTAAATTGATAAATTATGTTCGGTAACCCCTCAAGCTCGACTCCGGTGATGGTATCGAGCATGGAGGCGTTACAAGATTTCTACTTGGTTAGATATCATAGTAACCGCATCGAGGTTGAAAACACCAGCTGCTTTCGTTGGCTTTGTCCTCATAACTTGCCACTGATAGTTATTCAGTGACATATCCTCAATAAATTCGTAAGCCGCCTCAGGTGTCTTATTATTGATAGTTCCACCAGCAGCTACGTCAATCATCTGCCGAGTCAAATGGTTTAGGCCGTTGTGAAACGTTTGGACCTATAGCCAGAATGGTAACCCATGGTGAGGGCATCTTTGTAAAAGGTCCTTGTATCTCTCCCATGCAGCGTAGAGTGTTTCTAAATCCATCTACACAAAAGAGGAGATATCATTACGTAATTTGGCTGTTTTAGCGGACGGAAAATATTTTAATAAAAATTTTTCGGTCATCTGTTCCCAAGTAGTGATTAATCCTCGTGGCAACGAGTTCAACCACTATTTAGCCTTATTCCTCAACGAAAAGGGAAACACCCGAAGATGAATGGCGGCATCAGAAACACCATTAATTTTAAAAGTTTCATAAAATTCTAAGAAATTTGCCAAGTGAGCGTTGATATCCTCGTCCTGCAAACCATCAAACTGAACAAACTGTTGGATCATCTGAATGGTGTTAGGTTTCAATTCAAAATTATCTGCAGCAATAGCAGGCCTAACTATGCTCGATTCAGTTCCTGTTAAATTAGGTTTAGCATAATCATACATATTGCATGGAGTAGGATTCTGATTTACTGGATCAGCAACAATCGCAGGAGATAATGAATTTTCTTGGTTTTCAGCCATCTCATCGGTTGTGGTTGAAGTGTCGTCCTCTTGCTCGTCCTCTGTGTATCTTAGGCTTCGCCTTCTTTCTCTTCAATTTTTGCGAACTGTGCGATCGATCTTGCCGTCAAAAAGTAGTGGTCCTGACGGGTTTTTTCTGGTCATAAACTAGAAATACCTGTCAGAAGAACATAATGAAAAATTAGAAAAGAAAATAAAAATTTAAATTGCAATAAAAGTAAAATGGCTAAAGTAATAAAAATTGAGTGTCCCTAATATTCTAGTTCCCTGGCAATGGCGCCAAACTTGATGCGTGATATTCGTGACAAATTTTAAAAATTTATAAATGAATCGTTCTTGAGACTAACATATTATCACGATTAAGGCAAGTGTACCTATCGAACAGTAGTATAGTTCAGCAAGACCAGTTTGTCGAACCCAAATGAACCATGAGTACTAGTATTTACTTCCTTTTTTATTATCTAGCCTAAAAATCAAGAGGTTTGGTTATCTAAACTAATTACTAAACTAAGAATGCACATAAAGAAAATTTGGGAAAATACTTTTTAGAAAATTCGATTGATTAAGACAATACCTAAGGAAAAATCCACCTAGACTTCACTTGTTATTTGACTCTAAATCAGACGATTTATTCATTTGACTTGATCTGTAGAAATCCCTAAGTTATATTATTATCTCTCTCGAGACTAATAACGTCTAACCTAGGTTGAATAATTGAAATCTCTTTCTAATTAACACCCTAGAATTGCATTAACTCGATCTATGGATTCCCTTATTAGGTTTCACCCTAATCCGGTAAAATCTTGTCACCCTATCTCTAGGCGTGCAATTAACTCCGCTTAATTACGATAAATTTACTCTTAGACAGGGTCTATTCCTCCTCTAAATAAGAGCGTTAACTTGATTCAATATCCTGGAATATTAAAACAAGAATTAAGAACACATAATTAAGAACAAATCAAATATTCATCATATAATTCAGATAATAATAACAAGATCCGTCTTAGGTTTCATTCCCCTTAGGTATTTAGGGGTTTTAGTTCATACTTATGAAGGAAAACATCTCAAAAGCATAAAGATAACAAAACATAAGAAAACCCAAAACTTCTGAAGGAACTTGAAGGGAGATCTTCAGTCTTAATGATCAATCTGGCTTCTGAGATGGATCAATCGGCTTTCCTTGAGTAATTCCTTGCTTCTACTCTGCGTCCCCCTTCTTAAGTGCCTTCTCAGGTGTTTAAATAGGCTTTAGAATGCCTAAGAGCCCCCAAAATTGGCCTTTTCTGAATAGGGTTATACTTGGGCTTGGCAGGGACACACCCTTGTGCGATTACTCCAGCCCGTGGTCAAGGCTGTTGAACAGGCACAGGCATGTAGTATACCGTGTAAGTCATGCTTTAATCCTGCCAAAGGGACACGACCGTGTGACACACCCGTGTGAGAAAGTCCAGGCCGTGTTGATTTCTCACGTGGGTCTATTTTCTCTATTTTTGGCCCGTTTCTCATTCTTTTTACTCTCTTATGATCACCTAAGTACAAAACATGAAATTAAAGGATTAGGAGCATCAAATTCACCAATTCCAAGGAGAAACCATCCATAAATATGCTAAGCATGGGATAAAAATATGTATAAATGATAGTTTATCAATATTGTATCAGCATCTGGTATCCGAGTTGATTCGAGCAAAATTTTAGCTATTTTGGATTGGAAACCTCCGAGGAATGTTTCAGAAGTCTGCAATTTTTCGGGACTTGCTGGTTACTATAGAAAATTCATAAAAGGTTTCTCGATGATTGCGACTCCATTGACAAAATTGCTCCAGAAAGATGTGAAGTTTGAATGGTCTGAGAAGTGCCAGAACAGCTTTGAGCAGTTGAAAGCTTTGTTGACTGAAGCTCTGATTTTGGTATAACCTGAATCAGGTAAAGAGTTTGTGATTTATAGTGATGCTTCGTTGATTGGGTTAGGATGTGTTCTAATGCAAGAAGGAGGAAAAGTTATAGCTTATGCCCTGAGACAACAAAAGCCGCACGAAAAGAACTATCTGATTCATGACCTCTAGTTAGCTGCTATTGTGTTTGCTTTGAAGATTTGGTGTCACTATCTGTTTAGTGAGAAATGTCATGTTTTCTAATCATAAGAGTTTGAAGTATTTGATGACTCAGAAATATTTGAATCTACGACAAAGAAGGTGGTTAGAACTGTTAAAAGACTATGAACTTGTGATTGATTATCATCTGGGAAAAGCAAATGTTGTTGCTGATGCCTTAAGTCAGAAAACATTGTTAGCTTTGAGTGCAATGAATTCTCATTTGGTTCTGTCTAATGATGGTTCAGTTTTAGCTTAATTAAAAGCAAGACCCTTGTTCTTACAACAGATTATCGAAGTTCAGAAGGTTGATAATGAGATTTTAGCTAAACGAGCTCAGTGTGATGTAGAGACTGATTCAGAATTCAGAGTTGATAAAGATAATTGTTGAAGATTTTGAGATCGAATTTGTGTTCCGAGAAATCCAGAGTTAATTCAAATGATTCTGATTGAATCCCACAGTAGTCGGTTATTTGTGCATCTGAGTGGAACGAAAATGTATAATGACTTGAAACAACATTATTAGTGGTCCGGGATGAAAAGAGATATCTCTGATTTTGTTTCTAAATGTTTGATCTATCAACAAGGTAAAGCTAAACATCAAGTGCCATCTGGATTGTTACAACCGATCATGATTTCAGAATGGAAATGGGATCGAGTGACCATGGACTTTGTGTCAGGTTTGCCCCTATCTCTGAGAAAGAAAGACGCAATTTGGGTTGTAGTTGATCGTTTGACGAAATCAGCTCATTTTATTTTGATTCGATCCGATTATTCGCTTGAAAAGTTTTCTGAGTTATACATTTATGATATAGTGAGATTGCATGGTGTGCCATTGTCTATAGTGTCAGACAGAGATCCGAGATTCACATCTAGATTTTGGAAGAAATTGCAAAATCCTCTGGGTACTAAATTGCATTTTAGCACTGCTTATCATCTGCAAACAGATGGTCAATCTAAACGGATTATTCAAATACTTGAGGATATGTTGAGATGTTGCTTTCTTGAGTTTGAAGGCAAGTGGGAACAATACTTACCTTTGATTGAATTTGCTTATAATAACAGTCTTCAGTTGAGCATCAAAATGGCACCATACGAAGCTTTATATGGTCGTAAATGTCGTACACCTTTGTATTGGACAAAGCTCATCGAAAATAAAATTTATGGGGTTGATTTGATAAAAGAAACCGAACAGAAAGTGAAAGTGATCCGAGATAGTTTGAAAGTAGCTTTTGATCGTCAGAAATCATATGCATATTTGAAAAGAAAATACGTTGAGTTTGAGATTGGCAATAAAGTGTTTCTGAAAGTGTCTCCGTGGAAGAAAGTGATTCAGTTTGGTAGAAAAGGTAAGTTGAGTCCGAGGTTCATCGGGTCATATGAAATCATCGAGCGAGTTGGGCCGGTTCCTTATAGATTGAGGCTACCATCTAAGTTAGAAAAGATACATAATGTGTTTCATGTATCGATGCTTCGATGGTACAGATCTGATCCTTCACATGTAATTCCTTCGTTTGAGATTGAAATTCAATCTGATATGACTTACGAAGAAAAGTCGATTCGAATATTAGCTCCAGAGGTTAAAGAGTTACATAATAAGAAGATTCTGATAGTTAAAGTGATGTGGCATCGGCACGGTATTGAAGAGGCCACGTGGGAGCTTGAAGATGCTATGAAACAACAACATCCAAATCTGTTTAACGGTAAGATTTTTAGGGACAAAAATCCCTAAGGGGGAAGAATTGTAACAGTCCGGTTTTGACCCTAGTCGGAATAGTGGTTTCGGGACCACATATCTGAGTTAGAAAAATATTTTAATATTATTTTCTGTGCCTATTAGAAGTGAATTTACATGTGTGAAAGTCTTGTGTGAAGATTTAACTGTTTGTGTGTTTAATTGGCAAAAAAAAAGACTTAATCGCGTAAAATGTAAAAGTTGTGTGCTAGATGCTAAAGTGCCAAATTGCCATGTCTTTAAAATTGTAAGGTCCTTAGGTTGTAAATGGACCCTTGGACTAATGCATGGACAAAGTTAGTCATGATTTTATGAATTATTAATGCTATAAAGCAAAGGTTAATTGGTAAAACATGTATTAATGTATGTTTAATAAAACAAAACTGAAAAATAGGCCATTATGCTCATGTTTGGCTGAAAATTAGAAAAGAAAAAGAAGAAAGAATGCAAGCAAGGGTTTCGACACTTTGAGCTTGAATTAAGGTATGTTTTAGTTTTGGTTTTTGATGATTTTTATGTTTTTGAGATTGTTGATCAGTCTACTATCAAGCCCATGTCATAATTCGTGGAATTGATGATGTGTTCATGAGATGGAGTTGTTGAAAATGTGATTTTATGTTGTTAAATTATGAATTATGGAAGCTTGGTATGTGATTAATATGTTTTATCTTTGGATTTTTGATGAAATTAAGTATTTTGGGCTAAATTGTAAAAATGTTATTTTGGGGGACTAAAATGTAAAATAAATGAAATATATGGATTTTTATGAGAGCTAAGAGTATTCGGCTAGGCTTGTGTACAAGAAAATTTTGTGTAATTTGTGATTTTGTGAATTAGGGACTAAAGTGTCGAAATGTAAAAATGTGAGGGCTATTTTGTAAAATGCCCTAATTGTGTGTATATGGATTGTTTTTAATGATTTGGTGAATAAAAGGGTTAATTTTGAATACATTTAGATCAAGAAAAGAGGAATTCAGATTTAGACCGAGGGAAGTCGAAGATTGTAGAATAAACGTTCAAGTCGACAACTTCGAGTACCAGGTGAGTTCGTATGTAGAACATGGTATTATAAGTACATATTTCTGTTTTAATTATACATAGATGTTTAAATAATTAATCTGAATGTATATGATGATGAATAGAATGCTTTAGCACTAAGTGTGCGATTTAAATTAATTTTCGCACTAAGTATGCGATTTAAACTAGCTTCGGCTACTTGAGGCACTAAGTGTGCGATACCGACTTAGTTTCTCGGTTATTTGAGATGGCACTAGGTGTGTGGAAATACTCTAGCTTTGGCTAACCTTATAGCACTATGTGTGCTAATGTTTAAAATATGAATAAGCTATGGAAAGTCTTATAACATTCAATAAGAGGTAAGTGTGAAAGTGAATAAGTACGGGAAGATCCAGGTATGTATGATACCTAAGTGGTAGATGATATTATGTATGTGAATTTCATTGATTTGATATGATCTTTTGGATTGACATTGTACAAATACTCATATGTTTCTTATAATGTTGATGATTTGAGTACAAGCTTACTAAGCTTTTGAAAGCTTACTGTGTATGTGTGTTTGAATTGTTTTATAGATATCGTAGCTACTACAAGCTCGGGGATCTTCTAAGATCATCATCACATTATCAAACTTCATTTTGGTATATTTTGAATATATATATTTGAAGTATGACATGTATAGGCTAGTAGTTGTGGAAGTATATTTTGTGATGTATATATATTTAGCCACGTGAATTGGATAATTTGTGTTTGAACTCATAGTTGATAATGGTTTATGTTATGTGATGTTAATTTGAAATTGTAGTATGCTTAGTTGGATAAAAAAAAGGGTAAGTGTGGCGAGTTTTTGGAATGAGATTGTATGATAATTTGATATAATCTTACATTATGTTCATTATAAATAGGTAAGGTTTATAAGTATGTAAATGGTTGATAATATTACGGTATGAGTGATATGTGTTTTAGCATGAAAAAATGGTTGATTGGATTGTACATATATGCTTGTTTCCATGCTTGTAGGTTGACCCAAAAAGGGGTGGCAATTTGGCTTAAACCAAGCCTGCATTGTGCCATATGGCCATAGCACACAGGCATGTCTGTTGGCCATGGGGAAAAGTCAATATGTAAACTCTATTTTGGAACGACTGGTTTCAAGGGTGTGTCTGGTGCCCGTGTGAGGCACACGGCCTGGTTACACGGGCGTGGGACCTCAAGAGAATGGAAAAATTTTCTAAGTATTGAAATTTGTGAATGTGTTCGGTTTAGTCCCGACCTCATACTAATGCATGATTATGGTCTCATTGACCTAAGAAAGGTACTTAATGTCTATGTTTGATTATAATCTGACGATGTTTGACTTTTGATTGTAAAGTGATTACGAAATGTTCTGATGTGTCCAGTAATGCCTCATAACCCTAGTCCGGTGATAGATACGGGTTAGGGGTGTTATAGTGAATTGGAGATATTTGGTTTTATGTAGGTTGGTGCAAGTAAGGGAGGCAAAAAGGCTTGGTGGATAGCCTTGTTTTGTCCACATGGGTAGACACAAGGGCGTGTGTCTAGGCCGTGTTGACACACGGTCAACCCCATGGACGTGTTGTCCGGCCCTGTGTCCTTTGTACCTTAAATTTTCAAGTCAGTATGAATGGTAGTAAAAGGACGGGTAGAGACACGGCCGTGTGTCTCAGCCGTGTAGAGGACACGGCCTCTGGGCATGGGCGTGTGCCCAGCTCATGCCAAACCTGCACCTTAAATGTGGAATTTAAATTCACCACATGGCCTAGGACACAGGCGTGTGCCTTGGTAGTGTGCCACTAAATGGTTACTGACGTCAGAAATAGAATGTCAATGTTTTTGGACACAGGCTGAGAAACAGGCGTGTAATGGCCGTGTGAGGGATAAGAGCCATGGACACGGGCGTGCGCGAGGCCGTGTGAAAACCCCTGTAGGTTTGAATTAGGAATTACTTCCATACGAGTTAGGGACACGGATGTGTCCCGATGTGTTTAGGTCGTGTGAACTGTATAGGCCTTCAACACGGTCGTGTCAAGAAGGCCACACGAGCGTGTCTCCCCTTCCACATAGGTGTGTACCCATGTTTCAAGAGTCATTTTCTAGAGTTCTTTAAAGGACCCGGTTTGGTTCCAAATTATCCTTAAAGATTTTTTTTGGGCCTCGTAGGCCCGTAATATAGAATACTGGACAAGGTTTGAAATTTTTAAGTTTGATCAAGTTTTTATGATTTGTAAATGTTGGAATGCATGCGTTTAAGTTTAGTAATACCTCGCACTCAGTCCCAGCCTTGGACTCGAGTAAGGGGTGTTACAGAGTCAGCAATGCAAGTTTGTTTTACACTCCTCCATACCGTGGCTCTACGGCCTAGAACAAATTCATTTCCCGAAGTTGATTTCCTCGAATCTTTACAGTTTGGAAGTTTGAGTCTGTGTATCCAACAAGAGTAAGGTCCTCCCCAGAATACACAAGCATATAATGCTTGGTTCTTTTAAGATACCTTTATATTTGCTTTACAGTTTGCCAATGCTTGAGACTTGGATTCGTTTGATATTGACTAACTATTCTTATTGTGAAACAGATATCTGGACGTATGCAAAGCATTGCATACATAAGGCTTCCAACTACCAAAGCATATGGAACCTTACTCATATGCTCTCTTTCTTTCGCTATTTTAGGACAGTCATCTAAACAAAGATGAAAACCTGATGTAGTCAGCTGAACGCATGACTTCGTATCGGTCATTGCAAAACATTTTAGTACCCCATCGATGTATTAAGCTTGAGTTAAAACTATCATTTTATTCTTTCGATTACTAAGGATTCAAATCCCAAGAATATAACTAGCTTTACCCAAGTCTTTCATGCTAAACTGTTGAGCTAACCATAGTTTAACCAATGACAATTCTCCTACATCGTTTCCAATAAGTAGAATATCATCAACATACAAAATCAAGAGTACCATGTTTTTGTCCTTTATACGCTTATAAACACAAGGTTCATCAATATTTTGCTCAAATCCAAAAGTCTTGATCGTTTCATCAAATATTTTATTCTATGAGTGGGACGTCTGCTTAAGCCCATAAATGAATCTTAACAGTTTGAAAACTTTCTACTCCTATCTTTTGACAACATAGCCAATGGGTTGAGCCATGTAAATGATTCCATCAAGATAGCCATTCGAGAATGCTGTCTTGACATCCATTTGCTAGATCTCATAATCGAGAGCAGCGGTAATGGATAAGAGTATGCGTATAGACTTAAGCATGGCTACCAGAGAAATGGTCTCATCATAATCGATTCATTCTTTCTGTGTGTAGTTTTTCCCTACAAGTATAGCTTTGTATGTTTCCACTTTCCCTTCATTATTTCTCTTCTTCTTGTAGATCCACTTACAGCTTATGGGTTTAATCCCAATTAGTAAGTCTACAAGTTCCCACACTGTATTGGATTTCATAGAATCTATCTCGGCACCCATGGCCTATTTCCAGAGCTTAGAATCAACGTTCTGCATAGCCTCCTCATAAGTGAGTGGACCATCATCCTCATGATTGGCTTCCGTATTATAAATACTACCATCATAGATGAAGAAATCTAGTTTCTTAAAAGCTCTCCCACTATGATAGATTCCCCTATGTTGTTGATTGTTTGTAGGTTTTTCTACAACTTTCTAGAGAATTGAACTTGGTGATTATTCTACCACTCCTGAAAGTTTCTCATGTAACAGCACGGTTTTAGGGCTAGTCGAAACAGTGGTTTGGGACCACAAATCTGACATAGAAAAATTTGTTTTTATTATATTTTTATGGTCTACAGTTTCATGGAATGATTTTGTGAAAATTTATTTTGGAAATTTTGACGTTTGGGCACTCAATTTAGTCAAAAGGTCTAAATTGTAAAAAGTGCAAAAGTTGAGTTCTACAGGTTAAAGGTGTCCAATTTCTATGAGATTTTAAATTAGAGGTCCTTATATGATAATTAGACCATTTTATATTTTTGTGGAAAAAACTGGGCATGGATAGGTGAATTTTGAAAGAAAGGCATTAAGGGCATTTTGGTCATTTAGTAAATAAGTGAACTAAAAGGGAAAATCAAGTCAAAATTTTTGTACATCTTTTTCACCATAGCCAAATTTTACAAGCTTTCCATAGCTAGGGTTTTAGCCACTTTCAAGCTTGATTGTCGTACATCCTAGCCCCGTTTTTAATGCTCTTTATGTTTTTGAAGCCGTATTCACCCGATCTTTCCATTTCTACCATTGTTTTGAAGTAAGGTTCATGTTTAAAAATTTACCCATGTGTGAAATGCATGTGTTTTGATGTTTAATGGTAGAAAATGAAAGTTTGATGGGTAATAAACAACTTTTACTAAGTGATTTTTCATAAAAATACCTAAAAGGACCTATTTGTAAAAAGATGTAAAATGGGTAGTAAAAATATGATTTGATGAAAAATGTGGGCTGATATGAGCATGTATATGGTTCAGCTAGGCTTGGGTAACAAAGAAATTGAATACATTTCATTGTACGAGCGTAGGGACTAATTTGTAAAAATGTGAAACTTTAGGGGCAAAAAGGTAATTTTTCCATAATGTGATGTTTGGACTGTTTTGAGTAATTGAATATTAATTAAGTTAAATTTTCTATTATAGATCAAGAAAAACGAAGTTTGGACCTTGATCGGGGAAAGAATAAGGTGTTTGATGATTAGATTATTTTCTACTATTTTTGTACTGAGGTAAGTTCGTATGTAAATAATGCATCATTATTTATGATTTAATTGCTTTAATATCAT
The DNA here is from genome assembly GCF_007990345.1 of Gossypium hirsutum. NCBI lineage: Eukaryota > Viridiplantae > Streptophyta > Magnoliopsida > Malvales > Malvaceae > Gossypium > Gossypium hirsutum. The sequence goes on along the minus strand of NC_053431.1, from coordinate 42,791,648 downwards.
ATGAATTGTAATTTACTCTTTGAACATAATTGACAAAGTTAAGCAAGCGAGAAAATCCAGGTTGACCCTTCGGAATAGTTAGGATACAAATGTCATGACATTAGGGTTAGTTGAGATTACGTGTAAGACCATATTTGGGATATGGCATCGAAATGAGATTTCATGTAAGACCATAGATGGGCTACTGGCATCGATATGAGATCCCATGTAAGACCATATCTGGGATGTGGCATTAGTATGGTACTATGTATGTGTGAGATATCCTGAGTATCCTTTAGTATTCCAAGTGGTTTAATGGGAAACTTAACGTCAATGTTTAAGTTGTGAAAGACTATAGTATGTTGTGAAAGATTATGATAAGTTGCAAGTTGGTACAGGTATGTACATAAAACCTATGCTTAATGAGCTCGATATGTGATGAACCCTCGGTGTGGTATGATTGAGTAAGTTATGATGCTAAGGTTTTGATAACATTTATGTTAAGTTTGGTTATGAAATTTTACAATAATATTTATGGTAATTTACTTCATGTTAAATTTATGCTAAAGTGTGTATGATGCCTATTATTTGCATAGGGACTTACTAAGCTTTAAAGCTTACTCCCTTTCTTTTTCCCTTGTCTTATAGTGTCACCAAGCCAGCTCGGGGATCGAAGGTGGTCAGAGATCCATTCACACTATCAAATTATCATTTTGGGTACTTATGATTACATTATTTTTAGTTATGGCATGTATAGGGACTTCATCTTCTTGTTATGTGTCATAGTTGATTTGGCAAAAGTGTTAGCTTATGTTATTTGATAATTCATTTTGTAAATGGCCATTGAAATTGACTAATATTGGCTTAAGTATATATATGAATATGATGATGTTTTCATGGATGTGTGAATTTGCATGGATTGAGTTGATAAGTAGGTGATGTTTGTATATGGTAGATGGTTGCATGTAAATGATACATTGATATCTTGTTTGTGGCTGAATTGGTTGTATGAATATACTTGGATTTGTGTTGCTTGTTGTTGTGTAGGTTGGTGCAAGTAAGGGTGGCAAAATGTCTTGGTAAATAGCCTTATTTTTGTCCACCCAGGTAGACACACGGGCATGTGTCTAGGCCGTGTGTGAGACACGACTTGTCCCATGGGTGTGTGATCCAGCCATGTGTCCCCTGCATTTTGAATTTTAGCTTTGAATTGGCCATACGGGCAGAGACACGGCTCTGTGTCTCAGCCGTGTGATGGACACGGCCTAGGGACAAGGGCGTGTGAAGCCTGCACCTATTTTATGAAAAATCATGAAAATTAAATTGCCTACACGGCCTAAGCTCACAGGCGTGTGACTTCACTCTGTGACTTCAATTTGTTGATGACGTCATAAACAGAGAGTTACACAGGTTAGGGACATGGGTGTGTGTGACCACACGGCCTACCCACACGGGTGTATGACCTTTGTTTTGATGAAAAACTTTCCAAGTATTGGGAAGTTTTCTAAAGTTCTCAGATAAGTCTCGAACCACTCTTACTGTATGTTTTGGGCCTCGTAGGCTCGTTTTAGGGACTATATGAATGCTTATGAAAAGGTTTAAATTTGAGTGAAAATCCATGTCCCGATTTTGAATGTTTGTTTGAGTTTAAGTTCGATAATGCCGTGTACCCTATTCTGGCGTCGAATACGGGTAAGGGGTGTTACATTTAGTAATATCAAAGCTACGGTTTAGTCGATTCTTGGACTAACATAGCTTGTGTAAGAGTCTAGCTATACATGCCATAAATGAACTGTGATATTGTGATGGCTCCTAACAATTGTAAATTGCATTTTCATTTAGTAATGGATCCTAATCGAGCTAAGGCTAATGAAGTCAAGAGTAATGCTCCAGCTCCCATTCAAGGGGCAGGGCCGTCTGATAGTAGACCACCTACGGTTAGTCAGGGAGAAGGAGGCAGGGAAGCCTTCTTCTATATGATGAATGAGTGGTATACGGAGTTTCTTCGAACAAATCCGAATGCCCAACCTCCTCCACCCCCACTCATTCCTCGACCTGTTCCTGTAGCCTCACAAGGTATGGACTTTGTCAGAATGAATAAGCCTCCGGTTTATAAAATCCAAAAGCATGGAGCTGAGGATTTCAGAGCTAATATGGATGATGATCCCTAGAGAGCCAAGTTTTGGCTTGAAAACTCCATCAGAGTATTCAACAAGTTGTCTTGCACACCGAATGAGTGTTTAAAGTGTGCTATCTCGCTTCTGAGAGATTTTGCATACCGTTGGTGGAATACACTTGTATCTATAGTTCCGAGTGAAAGGGTTACATGAGACTTATTTCAGGAGGAGTTTCTAAGAAGTATATTAGCCAACGGTTCATCGATCAGAAGTTGGCTCATTGATCAGAAGCGTAAAGAATTTCTTGAACTGAAACAGGGTCGCATAACCGTAACAGAGTATGAGCGGGAATTTGTCAGACAGAGTAAGTATGCTCGGGAATGTGTTTCCACCGAGGCCATCATGTGCAAGAGATTTGAGGATGAATTGAATGAAGACATTTGTGTGTTAGTCGGGATCTTAGAGCTGAAAGAGTTTGTGATATTGGTTGAATGGGCTTGTAAGGCTGAAGAATTGAACAAAGAGAAGAGGAAAGTTGATCTTGAAGCTAGAGACTCAAGGAAGAGACCAATGAGTAAGTTATTCCCATCTTAGTCCAAGAATTCTAAAGAAATGTATTCCCATTCGAATGTTTCAGCGGGCATTCATACAGAGATCATGGGAAACAACATTCTAGTTTTAAATCTCAGGCTACTTCTATGGCAAGTGTGGGTAATGTAGAGTCTAATAGACCCGAATGTCAGCAATGTAGAAGAAGACATCTCGACGAATGTAGAATGAAGGATCGGGCTTGTTTTAAGTGCGATTCTCAAGATCATTTTATCAGAGATTGCCCAGAGATGGCAGAGAAAGAGAAATTCCAAAGTGCAAGGCCTATTAATACTGTTTCTAGTGGAAGGGCTCCGAAAAATACTGGAAATAGAACCAGTAGTAAAGGTGTGATTAAAGAAACCTCTGTTAGATCCGAAGCTCGAGCACCAGCGAGAGCTTATGCCATTTGTGATCGCGAAGAAGCAACATCTCCCGATGTTATTACTGGTACTTTTTCTCTTTATGATACTGATGTTATTACATTGATTGACCCTGGATCTACTCATTCGTATGTTTGTATGAATTTGGAGAATAATAAGAAATTGTCTGTCGAGTTTACCAAATTTGTGATTAAGGCATCAAACCCTTTAGGCAAGCATGTTTTAGTTGACAAAGTATGTAAGAAATGTCCTTTGATGATTAGAGGTTACTGTTTTTCTGGCTGACTTGATGTTGTTCCCATTTGATGAGTTTGATGTAATTTTGGATATGGATTGGCTAACGTTGCATGATGCTATAGTAAATTGTAGACAAAAAGTTATTGAATTGAAATATGAAAATGGTGAAATTCTTCAGGTTGAATCAGATGAGTCAGATAGATTGCCTATGGTGATTTCGTTGATTTCAGCTCAAAAATGTTTAAGAAAAGGCTATGAAGCTTATCTAGCTTATGTGCTGAACACAAAAGAGTCTGAATTGAAAATTAAATCAGTGCCGATAGTTTGTGAATATCCAGATATGTTCCCAGAAGAGTTTCCTGGGTTACCTCCAGTTGAGAGGAGCAACCGTGTTTTCAAAGATTGATTTGAGATCTGGTTACTATCAATTACGAGTTAAAGAGTTAGATGTGCAAAAAAGTGCTTTTAGAACAAGGTACGGGCACTATAAATTTCTTATTATTGCATTTGGATTAACTAATGCCCTGCTGTTTTCATGGACTTGATGAATCGAATTTTCTGACCATATTTGGATAAGTTTGTAGTTGTTTTTATTGATGACATATTGATTTATTCTCATGATGAGACCGAGCATGCCGAGCATTTGAGAACTATTTTACAAACTTTGAGAGACAACCAGTTGTATGCTAAGTTCAGTAAAAGTGAGTTTTGGCTTAGAGAAGTTGGATTTTTGGGCCATATGTCTCAGGTGATGGTATTCGGGTTGATCCCGTAAAATTTCGGCGATTGTTGATTGGAAACCACCAAGAAATGTGTCTGAATTTAGAAGCTTTTTGGGCTTAACTGGCTACTACCATCATTTTCTCAAAGGGTTTTTGATGATTGCTACTCCTATGATGAAATTGTTGCAAAAAGATGTCAAGTTTGAATGGTCTGAAAAATGTTAGCAACATTTTGAGAAATTGAAAGCTTTATTGATCGAGGCACTGGTTTTAGTGCAACCTGAATCGAGAAAAGAGTTTGTGATTTATAGCGACGCGTCACTGAATGGACTAGGAAGTGTGTTGATGCAAGAAGGCAAGGTGATAACTTATGCCTCGAGACAATTGAAGCCATATGAGAAGAATTACCCAACACATGATTTGGAATTAGCCGCTATTGTTTTGCTTTGAAGATATGGCAACACCATTTGTACGGTGAGAAATGTCATTTTTTTACCAACCATAAGAGTTTAAAGTATTTGATGACTTGGAAGGACTTGAACTTATGGCAACGAAGATGGCTCGAATTGCTGAAAGATTATGAGTTAGTGATTGACTATCACCCAGGTAAAGCGATTGTAGTCGCAGACGCCTTGAGTAGGAAGACTTTGTTTGCTTTGAGAGCATTGGACACAAGATTGACTTTATCTGATGACAGTTCTATTCTAGCCGAGTTGAGAGCTAGGCTGATATTTATTCAGCAGAATTGTGAAGCTTAGAAATGTGACAGTGATTTGCAAGCCAAGAGAGCTCATTGTGAATCGGTTAGTGATTTGGATTTTCATGTCTGATCCGATGATTGTTTGATGTTCCAAGGTAGAATTTGTGTATTGAAAAATGATGAACTTTGATCGCGTAATTCATAACAAGTAATAAATATTTATAATGAAGATCAAACCTAGACTAACTATTATCACGACGAAAAGACAAGCGCACCTATCGAACAATAGTATAGTAATGGCAAGACTGGGATATCGTACCCAAAAGTACTAGTAATAACTATCTTTTTATTATCTAACCTCGAAATAAAGAGGGGTTGTTTATTAAACTAATTAACTAAACTAATTAACTAATTAAACTAAAGTAAAGAGAAGAGTTGGAAAAAGACTTGAAGAAAATTAATTTGATAAAGACGACACCCAAGGAGGAATCCACCTAGATTTCACTTGTTATCTAACTCTGAACAAGACGATTTATTCACTTGACTTGATCCGTGAGACTCCCTAACCTATGTTATTATCCCTTTCGAGACTAACAACGTCTAACCCTCAGTTGAATTAATCAAAATTTCTTTCTTAATTAAAACCCCTAGGGAAGTAGTAAATCGATCTATGGACTCCCATATTAGGTTTCACCCTAATCTGGCAAAATCTCGTAACCCTATTTCTAGGCGTTCGATCAACTCCACTTAATTATGTCAAATCTACTCTTAGATAGGGACTTTTGCTCCTCTGCATAAGCACATCAAATCATGAATTAATACCTGGAATATTAACTCAAGCATTAAGACACATAATTAAGAATAAATCAAGTATTTATCATACAGTTCAGATAATAATAACAAGATCCATCATAGGTTTCAACCCCCTTAGGTATCTAAGGGGTTTAATTCATAATAAGATAAGATTTCATCTCAAAAGTATGAAAATAACAAAACATAAAGAAAACTCTAAAACCCTTGAAGGAATTCTGAGAGAGATCTTCAGTCTTGGAGTAGCTCCGGCTTTTGGGATGGATCGTCTGGCTTCCTTCAAGTAATTTCTGGCGTGTGGTTCTGTATTCCAGAAAAGTTCTAGAGGAGAGCCTTTCTAAGTCATACTTAAGGTGTTTATATAGGCTTTGGATTAGCTTTCTTCCTCCCTAAGTATCCTTTTTCGTGTAAAATAAAACTCTTTGAAAAAGGGACACGCCCGTGTGCCACGGTCGTGTGACGTGTTTGCTAGGCCGTGTTCGATCCGTTAAATTGCACACGGCCATGTGGGTTAATGGCCAGGCCGTGTGAATTGTGAAAACCTTGGTCGACACGCTTGAAAGACACGGGCGTGTGAGCAGCCCGTGTGGCAAGGCTTAGGCCGTGTCATCTTCTTGATTTGGTCTGTTTTGTCCCTTTTTGGCTCCTTTTGACTCTTGGTGCTCTCTTGAGTACAAAAAATGAAATAACCGGATTTAGAGCACCAAAATCCACAAATCTAGTGATAAACATCCATAAATATGCTAAGTATTTGGGGTAAAAATATGTATAATTTGGCGTTTATCAAACTTATTTAGAAAATTCTTCATGAAGCGCATAATGGTTGTTTATCTGTGCATCAAGGTAGTACGAAAATATATAATGATTTGAAGAAAATGTATTGGTGGTCGGGCATGAAAAGAGAATCTTCGAGTTTGTTTCGAGATGTTTGATTCGTTAACAAGCGGAAGCCGAACACCAAGTGCTTTCGGGTTTACTTCAGCCAGTGATGGTACCCGAGTAAAAATGGGATAGAATTACGATGAATTTTGTAACGGGTTTGCCTTTAACTCTAAGAAAGAAAGATGTCGTTTGGGTTGTTGTTGATAGATTGACGAAATCAGCTCACTTTATATCGGTACGTACTGATTATTAGCTTGATAAGCTAGCTGAGCTGTACATTGCAGAGATGGTGAGATTGCACGAGGTGCCTATTTCTATTATCTTGGATAAGGATCCAAGGTTTACTTCGAGGTTTTCGAAAAAGTTGTAAGAGGCCTTGGGTACGAAATTGAATTTTAGTACTGCATTTCATCTACAGACCGACGGTCAATCCGAAAGGGTAATTCAGATACTTGAAGATATGTTTCGATGCTGTGTTCTAGAATTTGAGGGTAGTTGGGAAAAATATCTACCATTGGTCGAATTTGCCTATAACAACAGCTATCAGTCGAGTATAAAAATGGCACCTTATGAGGCATTGTATGGCCCTAGTGAAATAAAAGTATAGCCCTAGTGAAAGTTTTGTGGCAAAGACATGGTATTGAAGAAGCCACCTGGGAACCTGAGGAGGCTATGAGAGAACAATATCCAAACCTCTTTTCTGGTAAGATTTTCGGGGATGAAAATCCTTAAAGGGGGAGAGTTGTAACAGCCCGATTTTGGGGCTAGTCAGAAATGTGGCTTCGGGACCACAGATCTGACATATAAAAATTTGTTTTTATTATATTTTTATGGTCTAGAATTTCACATAATGATTTCGTGAAAATTTCATTCGAAAATTTTAACGTTTGGGCACTCAATTTAGTCAAAAGGATTAAATCGTAAAAAAGTGCAAAAGTTGAGTTCTACATGTTAAAGGTGTCCAATTGCTATGAGATTTTAAATTAGAGGTCCTTATATGATAATTAGACCATTTTATATTTTTTTGGACAAAAAATGGGCATGGATAGGTGAATTTTGAAAGAAAGGCATTAAGGACATTTTGGTCATTTAGTAAATAAGTGAATTAAAAGGGAAAATTAAGTCAAACTTTTTGTCCATCTTCTTCACCATAGTTTAACTTTTCAAACTCTCCATAGCTAGGGATTTAGCCACTTTCAAGCTTGATTGTAAGTACATCCTAGCCCTATTTTTAATGCTCTTTACGTTTTTTAAGTCATATTTACCCGATCTTCCCATTTCTACCATTGTATTGAAGTATAGTTCATGTTAAAAGATTTACCCATGTGTGACATGCATGTGTTTTGAGGTTTAATGGTAGAAAATGGAAGTTTGATGGGTAATAAACAACTTTTACCAAGTGTTTTTTCATGAAAATACGTAAAAAGGACCTATTTGTAAAAAGATGTAAAATGGGTAGTAAAAATATGATTTGATGAAAAATGTGGGTTGATATGAGCATGTATATGATTTGGCTAGGCTTGGGTAATAAAGAAATTGAATACATTTCATTTTACGAGCCTAGGGACTAATTTGTAAAAATGTGAAACTTTAAGGGCAAAAAGGTAATTTTTCCATAATGTGATGTTTGGACTGATTTGAATAATGTGAATATTAAATAAGTTAAATTTGCTATTATAGATCAAGAAAAACAAAGTTTGGACCTTGATTGGGGAAAAAATAAGGTGTTTGACGATTAGATCATTTTCTACTATTTTTGTACCGAGGTAAGTTCGTATGTAAATAATGCAGCGTTATTGTGACACCCCTAATCTGACCCTAGTCGAAAAGTGGTTTCGGGACCATGAAACCGAGTTTTATTAATAATTGAAAGTTATATTCTATGTTCATGAGGTGAGTAAATGCATGTGTAAAAAAATTTCAAGCATTAATTTTGCCATTTGTATGTGAAATTTTGAAACGGGACTTATGTGAAACATTGGTAAAATAGGTTAGGTAAATATATAAAGTGATCTAATAGAGCATGTATTCAAAAATGTGGACTTGCATGTCAATTAGACCATTTTTGAATGTAAATGGCCGGCCAACACATGCATGTAACAATGTGTTCTCTTGTCTCCATTTTTAATTGGTGGGAATTATGTATAATAAAGACATAAATAAACATTTTATTATAAAATGATTTTTATATATTGAAATAATAAATTTATATTAGTAGTGGTGATAAAAACAAAGTTCCATCATCTTTTTTTCATCTTGCCGAAACCATAAGGAAAGGAAAAAGAAAAATGGAAGAAAGAACACCTAAGGCATTCGGCCATCTTGTGTTGGGAATTAAGGTATGATTTCATATGTTTTTCTTTGGATTTTGAGAAATTTAAATTGGTTCTAAAGCTCCTAAAATGACCCATGTATGTGATTTTGTGTTAGTGATGCATGAAGCATTCGATCATGAGCTCAATGGGTTACATTGTGTATGTTTTGATAATTTGTAAGGAGAAATGTTTCTAATTGAGTATAAACAAACTAAATTACTATATGTGTCTCAAATGAGCTTGAGTAGTCGGCTAATGAAGTTAGTTGAGTTATAATACTTGCTTAATAATGAAAAGAACATGAGCTTAATGCTCAAATAGCATTCGGCTTTGGACTAAGTTAAATTAGTTAGGAAATGAGTTCCAAGATAGTGAATTATGTGTTAAAAGAGGGATTTAGGTTGTATATACGTGTTTAGATTGAAAACAAGAGGCTATGTTAGCTAATTGAGGGATTCGGCCATAGTATTATAGTGAATAATAATTTGAACAAGGGTTTTAATTGTATGATAGGTTTTCGGATATGGTTGATTGGATAATAAATTGGTGTGGATGTTTTGAAGGAGATATGTACAATTATAAGTTAAATTTAAGGTTTGTAAAATTTGTCCTTATCATTGCCGAATGAATTCAATGGCTAAAGAAAATTGTTAAGTGCTTAGTTAATGTGCATTCGGTCATTTAGGATGAGTATACATTTGATAATGTTTGATACTTTGAAATGGAATTTAATTATTAAATGAGTTATAAGCTTGTTGAATTTTGAGATGTAATTGGGAGTAAATTTGACATGAGCATATTTTGTTAATGACATATTGATAAATGTTGAGTTACGATACCATGATATTAAGCTTAAAGGCATTCGATCATGAGATGGATTAAGGTGAACTAAATGATATTCGACAATGGTACTTTTACATGAAGAATTCGGTGTTAATTGTATTAAATAAGGTTGAGGTAATTGCCGAATGTGTTTATAATTAAGTAAGGTTAATAATAGAGCAATGAGCGGCTAGTAGAATCTAGTTAGTCTTCTTGTTATATTCGGCCATGAGTTTGTATAATTGGTTTGTAATAGATTCAATTTGTTTATTCAAGCTCAAGAGCTTAGGGAGTCTAATTCGGATAAGAGAAAAAGCTACCTAACCGAATAGTCAATCTGTAATCGTTTGGCAATTTCCGAGGTAAGTTCTTAAGTAATTGAGTTTGATTCCTTTGTAAGTTTTAAGTTTTAAAATGGTATGAGTATGAATTATGCATATACGTTAAGGTCAATGACTTTTCTAAATGACGGCATATATGATATTATGTTTTAAATATGTGAATGAGAACTTTACAGAGTAAATTGTATAAATCTGCTAGGGACAGCAGCAGTAGCATGTTTTTGGAAAAATTACCATAAATTGTGGGAGTTGAGTTAAAGGCTGAATAAATTATGTAATTAAAGCTTGATGCGTCTAGTTTCGCATAAAAGAAATCGTGTAAGTAAAGGGGTTGCCGATAATGAGATTTTCAAAGTTGTGTGAGATAGAGTCAGAATGGCTCCGAAATCCCCTGTTCAGTATTTGGAAAATCATTATAAATCGTAAAAAAATGAATATAAGATAAAATTATATGCTTAGACTCCTTAATGAGTCTAGTTTCAAACAAAATAAACGAAAACATATTTTGAATTCAGTACAATGAGAAATTAAATTCTTAGTGAAGAGTAGTCAGAGTAGTCAAGCAGTAAAATAGGGGAAGCTTTAAGAAAAATCTGGTATTGATTGGCCAAACCAAAAATTCTTAAAATTTTGTGGATAGAGGGTATACGAGTCTATTTTCATGGAAAATTAACGGCACATAATTTGGAATTTTGTAGCCCCATTTACAAATAGTTTAACGACTGTTGCTCAGGAAAATAGCTTGTACAGAATTTGTGGTTATGTTGTAAACATGGATAAAACTTGTTTTAGTTGCTCATAAGCTATTGATTAAACCCATACGTGAATTCTAAATTGTGATATTGTAAAATGATATATGAGTGTTAGATGGATCTTTGATATTAAAATTTGTGAAATTGTAAGTTTATAAGTATTCGAATATGAAATGATAGTATGGCATGAAATTGAATTATTCATTGGAAAATGATAGATGTAGATTCAGCCAAGACAAAGTGTATACATGAAAGTATATGTGGTATGTGAAGTATATTTGGATAATTGTGATGTGAATACATGAAAATTTATATTTTGATTTAGGATTTTATGAGATGAATGTGAATGTGTATATATGAGATAAGGCCTAATGGCCAATGTGATGAATGTGAACATGCATATGTGTGATAAGGCCGAATGGCCAATGTGATGAATGTGAACATGCATATATGTGATAAGGCCGAATGGCCAATGTGATGAATGTGAACATGCATATATGTGATAAGGCTGAATGGCCAATGTGATGAATGTGAACATGCATATGTGTGATAAGGTAGAATGGCTAATGTGATAAACGTGGAAGTGTATATATGTGGCGAAGCCGAATGGCTAATGTGAGATATGTATGAGATGTGTATATATATATATTGTGGCCAAATGACAGACAGCGGAAGGTGTGTTTTATTAGATATTTGATGAGGTAAATGAATTACAGATATGATAGTCGATGTGAATGTTGTAACATGTGAATAAATATGCATGAAACTCTATGATGTAAACCTGGGATTAAAGACCAGATGACCATATGTGGTGATTATGTCTGGGTTAAGACCCGCTGACTTTTTGTGGAGATTTCATCTGAGCTAAAGGTCTCGCCGATAATCCGAGTAGAGTTTAAAGCTATAAGACTTTGCAATAAGAATTGCTTATAAATATATTCAATACGAAAGGTTGAACAGGTATGTACTCCAAGTTTATATGTGAGCTTGATTTGAACTAAATCATAAGGTAGTTATGTGATGCATACGTGAGCAATCTATGAGACTATTCCTATGATTATGTGACATCGGATCAGTGTGAGGGGTTATGTGAAATTATACAATATATCTATGTCACATGAGCTCACTTTTATGTGAAAGTTTATCTGCCTATTATATATGATGAGATGTGCATATTCGGTAAAGGGATGGTATGCCCGAAGGAAGAGTGAAATAAAAATACGAACAACTATGTTATAATTTGATTGTTATCTGTTGACACTGCTTAAAACTTACTAAGCATTGTAATGCTGTAACACCCCGAACCCGAGACCGACATCGGAGTCGAACACGAGGTGTTAACAGACTTTAAACCCTTTATAAAAATATTTCTCAGACACTGCCAATCTGCGTACTAGTCGCTTTAAAAATCATATCTTGAGTTTCACAACTCGAAAATCAGTTTCGTGATTTTTCCCTGAAACTAGACTCATATGCCCATATACATATTTTTTTCTAGAATTTTTGGTTGGGCCAATTAGTACAGTTTATTAGTCAAAGTCTCCCATGTTACAGGGATCGACTACACTGACCTTTGCGCATTATGACCTGGATATCTCCTTGCACAGAGCTTCAATACTGATGCCGTTTGTTTCTATAGAAACTAGACTCAGAGAGGAATCTATCCATATATGGTATGACTCCTAATTGTCTCTGGTTAATTTATAACGAATTTCTAAAGTCGGAACAGGAAATCCAGAAACCGTTCTGGCCCTGTCTCACGAGAACCTGAATATCTCTTAACATACTGTCCATATGGTCTTTCGTTGCTTCTATATGAAAATAGACTCATTGAGCTTCGAATACATAATTTATTCATCAATTAATTCTACTCCTACTGTTTGTAGTGATTTTTCAATCTCACGTCACTGCTGCTGCCAGCATCTGTTACGGAAGCAACTATGCCCATTTCGTGATTTCTCCTTGATCTAACTAGTAATTCGTCATACATATCACAAATTATGATCATGACTAGCCATGCCAAAGGCTAATCATTGTCAAACATCCCCCTACTACACTATTGCCATATCATGAATTTTAACACCAAAATAATCAACCATGACATGTGGCATAAAAAGGTCGAATTATCAAGATTTACGACCTAACGTTATGAAACCAAACCCAACCGAACATTTATGCCATTTTTGCATGGCTAAAAGTTTACATACCAAAGTTCAAACACAACATAATAGCCTATACATGCCGAAATGTTCTCCTAAGCCGACTAAGAAGAAAGTACCAAAACTTGCTAGCCGGTGTGATGACTTCGACGACGGCACGATCACACAAAAAGAGACGAGTCCAAGAAACCTAGAATAGGTGACAAGCAAACCCCGAATGAGTATATAACTCAGTAAGCCATAAGCATTCCACAACCATCCATTAATAAAATTATCACAACAGGAAACAATGAAATGAGGTTAAGTACTCCATCCATACCAAACTATACCATAGTTCCTTAAACCCTATGGTTCAATCTCATACCAAGTCCTACATTGGCCTTTCATACATCATTTTATTTTCGTTATAATCATACAATTAAACGAACTTTCACCTATTCCACAATGAACCTTATGTACGTGACTTCAACTATAATCGTCACATAGGTTCAAAACTTACCAAGCTCAACTCCAAATATAAACATAGCGCCTATTAGCCATGAACTCAAGGTACTTACCTTTTCCGCTGTCCAAAATTGACTCGGTAAAGTCGCACCCTTCATGTAAATAATTTATAGAAAATATATATTGGGTTCGCACACATAGTGCTTAATAATCAACCGCGCACACTTAGTGCCATGCACTTTAAACTTACACACTTAGTGCCATGCATTTCAAGTTCGCACACTTACCTTTCCCGCTGTCCAAAATCGACTCGGTAAGGTCGCACCCTTAATGTAAATAATTTATAGAAAATATATATTGGGTTCGCACACATAGTGCTTAATAATCAACCACGCACACTTAGTGCCATGTACTTTAAACTCGCACACTTAGTGCTGTACAATTTAAACCCGCACACTTAGTGCCAATCTCATGACCGTGAACACTTATTGCCCGCACACTTAGTGCCGAAAACCAGCCACTCAATAGGCTTCACTTCCTTTTTACATTCGACAAATTTCATCTCTACTTACATATACATTTGTATACATTTCATCTCATTAAACACAATGGTATAGGTATTACGATCCTTTAAATCAATACCAAAGATATGCTTAATGACTTACTTGTGTTGGGTAAGATGGTTCCAACTCGGCTACTCGATGATCTTTTCTTTGCCTTTGCTCGATTCTCCTCCTTTAACTCCTTGAGCTTAATCAATAAATCAACTAGTTTAACCGCCTTGCTAATTATTTACAATCCAATTACACATGCATATGTATGTTAGTATATTCGGCAATCACCCTTACTAATCACCCACTTGATCAATTATAGAGAATCAAAGTTAATATCACAATGTGTACCCTATATGGCCCATTATACATAATCAAATTTAACATCATCTATATATTTACTCATATGGCCGAATATACCTAATCATACATACACCTAACCAAAAATAATTTCTAAAATCTTTATATCATTTATACACTAGTAAAGCATCCTCTCCCTTTCCATCAATTTAGCACATGCATTACTCATTAACCTACAAAAATTATATTCGGCCTTAGCACACAACTTGCTAGCCGATTCTTCCCCATCTAGCAACCAATGCACATATGTGCTCACTCAAAAATGCTAAAAAAAGAGATTCAAGAATCATCAATCCACCATCACATGCATCATTAACAAGCTTCATATTTAGCATGCAATGGCATTAACACAAACTCCACCTAGGCCGAATCTTAACTCATCTTCATGCCTCATCACCACAACATCAAACATCAAAATACCAACCAAGAATGTAACATGCATGGCCGAATATCATCTCCATCATTTAACAAAGTTTGAACCATGGCTAGGTAGATTTCAAACTTACAACTTAAAATATACATGAATCTCAAAGAATAATATCAAACATACCTCAATCTAGTTACATGCATGGCCAAACTTCCTCCTAATTCTCTTCCAAACCAAACATGAAGCAAGAACTCCTTCCTCCTCCCTTAGAATTTTCGGTCAAAAGAGGATGAAAAAGGATGAACAAGTTTTTCTTTTCCTTTCTTTAGCTCACGGCAATGGGGGGGAAACAACCACTCATTTTTTTGTTTTTCCTTTCTTTATTACCCATACTCCTTATTTTATTTTTTTCCTACATACCTCACTAGGCCAACATGTTCCCAACATGTTTCCACCCATAGCATGGCCAACCACTAGCTCAAATTTTGGGTAATTTGACATGCAAACCCATCATTTTCACAACATGCATTAATAGACCATTTTAAATTAGCCCATCATATTTTCACCATGTCTCATATCGATCCCTATTTAATAATTTCTCATGCAATTGGCAAAATTGGAGAATGAAACTTCCACATACTCATGTACACACATAATAAGCATAGAATATGGAAATTAATTATTTTTATGACTCGGTTTTGTGGTCCCGAAACCACTTCCCGACTAGGGTCAATTTTGGGCTGTTACAAATGCTTACTCCGTTTACTTTGTTTCCTCTGTTTTATAGATCTCATTTGGAAGCTACAGCCTCGGGGATCGTCAGCAACTAGTCACACTATCACTATCCACTGCTTGTTACTGTTATGTTTTGAATTATTTTATGGCATGTAAAGAATAGACCAGTGGCCGAAGAATATTTTGGTTAATGTATATAAGCCATGCGAAAATGGCATCTTTTGAATGTGTACTTATAGAAGTTAAATTGTATCCCTGACTGTCTTTAGTATTTACCTAAAGGAATGTTCTTTATTAAAAAAAAATATTCGAAATTTTTACTGTTTTGATATGAGTTTCAAGTCCGGTAATGCCCCTTTACCTATTCCGGCGACGGATACAGGATAGGGGTGTTACAGTTATTTATGCTTTAATTTCTTTAATATCATATGAATTACAATTTACTCTTTGAACATAATTTACAAAGTTCGGCAAGTGAGAAAATCCCGATTGAACCTTAGGAATAGTTAGGATACAAATGTCATGACATTAAGGGTAGTTGAGATTACGTGTAAGACCATATCTGGGATATGGCATCGATATGAGATTTCGTGTAAGACCATAGATGGGCTATTGGCATCGATATGAGATCCCATGTAAGACCATATATGGGGTATGGCATTAGTATGGTACTATGTGTGTGTGTGATATCCTGAGTATCCTTCAGTATTCCCTGTTACCTCACACGAATGCTAAGAAACCCTTAGTAAATAACGATTAGTAAAATGCATATTTACTAAGTGAAGGATTCCGAAAGGACCTAATGTGGTTTCCAAACTCATAAAAGATTAAGTTGCCATAGGATGTTTTTCCGAATGTTATTAAGCATGTTGATAATAAATTGAGTTTAATTACAATAATTGTATTAGTTTATTTATGTTATAATTGTTGCAAATTGTGTTTAATTTTGCTAAAATCTATTTCATTCATATAGTTTGCATACTTAGGATAATTTGCATTAGGGATTATTGCATTTAGTTTAATATATTTAATTTTAATCATCACTTCTCAGCCATATTGTATTTTTATTTACCAAGTTGTTAGTATAAATTTACAATTAAGTGATTTAACACAAATACAATCCTTGTGGAGACTGTAACACCCCCTACTCGTATCCATCGCTGAAATAGAGTACGAGGCATTACCAAGGAGTACAAAACACTTACAGATAATTTAAATATATTTTCATAACAAGTTGTCTCGATTTCATACTATTTCATATTTAAGCTTTATTCACCAAAGTATTTGAAATATCATTTTTATGCAAATAGCACACATGAGGTACATAATTCCATAATTATGAATGAACACATTTATCAAACATATTCCACATTCATATATCAATGTCTCATGTCTCTATATATCAATAACCGTCATTTTTCTTGTTTTTCAGTTAATTATATGTAACCATTCATAAGCATGCAATTCAGTGTTTCTTCCTGTCAATCACAATTTCAAATGACAAATCCATGTGAATGAGCTCAACCTCATTAGCTGTTTAAATTCTATCACTTTGATTCACATACTCATAATTTACTAACATATCCTGTCAAACACAATCTCTGAATGAAAAAATCACATAATTGAGCTCAATAATAATAATGATAACCTTACTTACATTTCTTTTTCCACACGTTACATTTAAGACTTACCAACTTGTCCATTCAAGGGACGACTTACAGATTTGAGTACACCTTGATCTGAAGCCCAAAGTCTAGCTGAAGCACATAAGTCTAAACGAAAGCCTGAAGGCTAACTGAAGCACACAAGTGCTAAAAGGAAGCCCAAAGGCTAACTGAAGCACACAAGTGTTAAACGGAAGCCTGAAGGCTAACTGAAGGTCATCAGAGCTAAACTGAAACCCCAAAAGGGTTAACTGAAACTCATATGAGTTAACAAAAGCTCGTAAGAGCTAAATGGAAAGAAAACACGAGAATTCGCAAAAAATGCTGAATCTCAGTTTATTTAGGGAATTTATCGTCCATTCATCTTTTTCACTGAAAGATCGTACTCATTTCCTACGTTCCGTTCCTCCGAAATACTCAGTTCAATTTCATAACTTTTGTACATAATTTACTTATTTTCAACAATTAACATACATAAATATTAATCACCATTCATAAAATAATATTGGAATTTAATAATATTAACAAATGGTCACTAAAATTTATATAAACTCACAAGTTTGATTTTTGTATTATAGCGATAATCATAATTTCATAATAAATATTCCAAATAAAACATTATATCATTTCTAATTCAACATTTATCGATTATAATTGGGCATGTGATCAATTTATACACAAGTCATTCATATATATATATATGTATATTTTCCTCCTCCTCCTCTCCATCCACATCCTTAGTATAAATAACACACTTGTAAATAACATTATCCATAATTTTCACTATTTATGTGGATATTCAAGCTATCTAACAGTGTCATAGTCACTAAATTATTTTTTATCTTAAGCTACAGAACACCAAATTAAGATCTGATAATTTTCCTTGAAACTAGACTCATTTATCTTCTTACTGTAAAATTTTCATAATTTTTGGTTTAACCAATAAGTACAGTTTATTTTTTAAAGTCACCCCTATTCTGTTGTCTGACAGTTCTGACCCTTCTTCACTAAAAATTAATTATCTCCTCGTACAGGATTTGAATGATGTTCCCGTTTGTTTCTCTTGAAAATAAACTCATTCAAGATTCTAAACATATACATTTAAGCCTGTAATTATTTTTATTAATTGTTTTTATGATTTTTCAAAGTCAAAACAGGGGAACCCAAATTCATTTTGACCTTGTCTTAAAAAATTTATTATATCTCATGATTTTCAATTCCATTGCTTACATCGTTTTATCTATAAGAAACTAGACTCAATAATATTTAATTCCATATTTTCTTCATCTTCTAATTCGATTTCTAAAATTTATGGTGATTTTTAAAAGTTAGCTTACTGCTGCTGTCCAAAACTATTTTAGTGCAAGATGTTTATTACCATTTTTCCCCTAAGTTTTTAATAAATAATAATTTCATCCCTACTCAATTAGCCTCTCAATTAAGTTGATTTTTTTTCAATTAACACTTTATTATATCACTTTAAATTACTTTATAACCTTTGGGAATCAGAATTTCAGCACTAGACTTTAATTCCAAACATTTTCACAATTAGATCCTGAAAATCAATTTCTATCGAAATTACCTAATAACATCATTCCATAAACAAATTAAAACTTCAATTTCATGCTATTTCATCCTAAAATTTCAATTTCATCCATGAAATCAAAAACTAATGAATTTAATAGTAGGACCTAGTTGTAAAAGTCTTAAAAACACGAAAATTATAAGAAAAAGGCAAGGATTAGCTCACTTGGTGCAAAAATTACGGAATACCAGCTTATAGAACCCCTCCTATGGCGTTTTGGCTGATGAGAATGAAGAAAAAATGAAGAGAATTCTAGATATTCCAATTTGGTCCCATTCTTATTTAGCTAATTTTGGTAATTTTTCAATTTTGCCCTTCTTTCACCCTTTTCCTAATTTTTTTCTCAGCTATTGCCGCCCAAAATATCTCCTTTGGGCTTATTTGCACTTTAGGTCCTTCCTCATTTGACAATTGAGCTATTTAATCCTTTTAAGAACTTTTACACCATTTTTAATTTAGTCCTTTTTATTTAATTAACCACCCAAACGTCAAAATTTTTTGATGAAATTTTAATACTACCTCACTAACACTCCATAAATATTTCTAAAAATATTTATGGCTCAGTTTATGAAGTCGAGGTCTCGATACCTCATTCTCGACCCAATTTACCTAATTAATTCTTTTAAATCACCAAATTCACTAATTCAAAAATACTTCTATATTCAGATTTGACTCATAGGTATTAATTTATTAAATTTTTGACTCACTCGTCGGATTTAGTTATCTCAAATCTCTATTCCTGACACCACTGAAAATTGGGTTGTTACAACTCTCCCCCCTTTAGGGATTTTCGTCCCCGAAAATCTTACCAGAAGAAGTTGCTTTCAACACTTATGAAACACTTTTACTAACTTCTCCGAATCACAATTTGATTTAACCTCGAATATCTTTTTCCAGTCACCTTTGAACTCTAGAACACAATGTTGGAACATACTATCAAAATTCTAAATTACCTTCTCAGGAACACATATACTCAGCTGATCTATCAAATAAAAACTCTGTACCTACTGAAATGATCATACAGATCTTTCTTTGTCAAATGAACAACCATAAACTAAATAACATTTTCCTTTATGATCTTAATGACAATCCCAATTTGAAATCTATAGTCATTCTATCTCATAACACACTAGTATTATCACTGACTACAATAATCCTAAATGCTCTTAATGTTTGGCTTAAGTGCTAACAAATAGACATCTGAACATGAACTCAAAAATATTATGTAACGCTCGTGCAATCACTAGTACATCTAACACACAAGAAGATAACAAAGATCTCGATAATTTCTCAAAGAAAGCCAGAAGAAAAACACTGCTTACCGACTCTAGACTTCCATCATAACAGAGATAATATATTTCCCGCACATATAAAACAAAATCATAATCAGTAGAAACATAAGAATAGTCTCACATAAATTTTTACCATTGACTTCATTTCCAACATATTAAAATAGAATTCCAAAAATATGAAGAAATGGCGATCATAAACCGATCAGACCAATAGGGCTTTTGTCTAACATCATAGTTAACTAGCATTCTCACAACATCAGAACTCCACTAGAGACTGAACAACCACACACATATCTCTGAGGATAAAAGAATATATAGAATAACCAGAAAATATGATCATATTCGTTTCAACTGTAACTATCACACACAGACATCTTTACTACTCAATTATCATTTTTCTGACTAATTCTGTCATCATGAACCCCACATCATTCCATTCACTAACGAAAACCAATTTGGGAAAAACTTTAGCAAACACATACTTCAGACATCATATCTGAATAAGTCGACTAGCCGAGGTTAACTTTTTCTTTAACCGTGACATTACATAATCTGAATGATCTTTAGAATAATTTGATATCTTTTCAAAATTGTATTCACTTGTCAAACTATTTTCAACTCCGTCTGCATTATTAATTATTCCATTACTGTACTCTTTAGTTTCACACTTGTGAACTTATTCAACATAATTTTTGTAAATTTTCGTTATAAAATACTACATTGGTAAGGGGGTGAGGTTGTAAAGCCTCTAACTGAACTCTCATAAATACACATATATGACTTAGCATTTATCATCAACATCATATCATCAATATTACATAATTCACTTCAAACAAATTAACATATATAGTTATGTTACACGAACTTTTCAGTTATCCATTTCAAACTAGTGTACTTAAACATACATTCCATGAATTTTGAGTAAATTTACTCATAGCATTTACTTTTCAGTTATCCATTTCAAACTAGTGTACTTAAACACATAACATCATATGAATGCCACACAAACATAGATAAGCTTATCACAATATAAACTTTCATTTCATTCACGTTTCAACATTTCTCAACTTTTGATTATCTCATTTCGTACATTATCATATACATATCATGAACTTCTATTCATACCTTTCTAAGTTCCTTCTCATCATAAACACATTTCAAATATCTCAATATCACTTTTAGTACTATCCAAAATAACTCGGTTGGAAAACATCTTTGTCTATAAGTAAAATAAAGATTAGATCAGATCATACACATCACACTATCACAGATTTATATGGCATGTATTTCTAGACACTTTACACATCTCACTCGTTCAGAGAATCGGCTAAACCGAAGCTCCGATACCAATAAATGTAACACCCCCTACCTGTATCTATCGTTGGAATAGAGTACGAGGCATTACCAAGGAGTACGAAACATTTACAGATAATTTAAATATATTTTCATAACAAGTTGTCTCGATTTCATACTATTTCATATTTAAGCTTTATTCACCAAAGTATTTGAAATATCATTTTTATGCAAATAGCACACATGAGGTACATAATTCCATAATTATGAATGAACACATTTATCAAACATATTCCACATTCATATATCAATGTCTCATGTCTCCATATATCAATAACCGTCATTTTTCTTGTTTTTCAGTTAATTATATATAACCATTCATAAGCATGCAATTCAGTGTTTCTTCCTATCAATCACAATTTCAAATGACAAATCCATGTGAATGAGCTCAACCTCATTAGGTGTTTAAATTCTATCACTTTGATTCACATACTCATAATTTACTAACATATCCTGTCAAACACAATCTCTGAATGACGAAATCACATAATTGAGCTCAATAATAATAGTGATAAACTTACTTACATTTCTTTTCCCACACGTTACATTTAAGACTTACCAACTTGTCCATTCAAGGGACGGCTTACGAATTTGAGTACATCATGATCTGAAGCCCGAAGTCTAGCTGAAGCACATAAGTCTAAACGAAAGCCTGAAGGCTAACTGAAGCACACAAGTGCTAAACGGAAGCCCGAAGGCTAACTGAAGCACACAAGTGCTAAACGGAAGCCTGGAGGCTAACTGAAGGTCATCAGAGCTAAACTGAAACCCCAAAAGGGTTAACTGAAACTCATATGAGTTAACAAAAGCTCGTAAGAGCTAAATGGAAAGCAAACACGAGAATTCGCAAAAAATGCTGAATCTCAGTTTATTTAGGGAATTTATCGTCCATTCATCTTTTTCACTGAAAGATCGTACTCATTTCCTACGTTTCGTTCCTCCGAAATACTCAGTTCAATTTCATAACTTTTGTACATAATTTACTTATTTTCAACAATTAACATACATAAATATTAATCACCATTCATAAAATAATATTGGAATTTAATAATATTAACAAATGGTCACTAAAATTTAGTTATATAAACTCACAAGTTCGATTTTTGTATTATAGCGATAATCATAATTTCATAATAAATATTCCAAATAAAACATTATATCATTTCTAATTCAACATTTATCGATTATAATTGAGCATGTGATCAATTTATACACAAGTCATTCATATACATATGTATATTTTCCTCCTCCTCCTCTCCATCCACATCCTTAGTATAAATAACACACTTGTAAATAACATTATCCATAATTTTCACTATTTACTTATGTGGATATTCAAGCTATCTAACCGTGTCATAGTCACTAAATTATTTTTTATCTTGAGCTACAGGACACCAAATTAAGATCTGATAATTTTCCTCAAAACTAGACTCATTTATCTTCTTACTGTAAAATTTTCATAATTTTTGGTTAAACCAATAAGTACAATTTATTTTTTAAAGTCCCCCTATTCTCCTATCTGACATTTCCGACCCTTCTTCACGAAAAATTAATTATCTCCTCGTACAGGATTTGAATGATGTTCCCATTTATTTCTCTTGAAAATAGACTCATTCAAGATTTTAAACATATAAATTTAAGCCTGTAATTATTTTTATTAATTGTTTTTATGATTTTTCAAAGTCAAAACAGGGGAACCCAAATTCATTCTGACATTGTCTTAAAAAATTTATTATATCTCATGATTTCCAATTCCATTGCTTACACCGTTTCATCTATAAGAAACTAGATCAATAATATTTAATTCCATATTTTTTTCATCTTCTAATTCGATTTCTAAACTTTATGGTGATTTTTAAAAGTTAACTTACTGCTGCTGTCCAAAACTATTTTAGTGCAAGATGTTTATTACCATTTTTCCCCTGAGTTTTTAATAAATAATAATTTCATCCCTACTCAATTAGCCTCTCAATTAAGTTGATTTTTTTCAATTAACACTTTATTATATCACTTTAAATTACTTTATAACTTTTGGGAATCAGAATTTCAGCACTAGACTTTAATTCCAAATATTTTCACAATTAGATCCTCAAAATCAATTTCTACCGAAATTACCTAATAAAATCATTTCATAAACTAATTAAAGCTTCAATTTCATTCTATTTCATCCTAAAATTTCAATTTCATCCATGAAATCAAAAACTAATGAATTTAATAGTAGGACCTAGTTGTAAAAGTCTTAAAATCACAAAAATTATAAGAAAAAGGCAAGGATTAGCTCACTTGGTGCAAAAATTATGGAATACCAGCTTATAGAACCCCTCCTATGGCATTTTGGCTGATGAGAATGAAGAAAAAATGAAGAGAATTCTAGATATTCCAATTTGGTCCCATTCTTATTTAGCTAATTTTGGTAATTTTCCAATTTTGCCCTTCTTTCACCCTTTTCCTAATTTTTTTCTCAGCTATTGCCGCCCAAAATAACTCCTTTGGGCTTATTTGCACTTTAGGTCCTTCCTCATTTGACAATTGAGCTATTTAATGCTTTTAACAACTTTTACACGATTTTCAATTTAGTCCTTTTTATTTAATTAACCACTTAAACGTCAAAATTTTTTGACGAAATTTTAATACTACCTCACTAACACTCCATAAATATTTCTAAAAATATTTATGGCTCGGTTTATGAAGTCGAGGTCTCGATACCTCATTCTCGACCCAATTTACCTAATTAATTCTTTTAAATCACCAAATTCACTAATTCAAAAATACTTCTATATTCACATTTTACTCATAGGTATTAATTTATTAAATTTTTGACTCACTCGTCGAATTTAGTGATCTCAAATCTCTATTCCCGACACCACTAAAAATTAGGCTGTTACAGAGACGATAACTCGATACTTACTTATTTCTTGATAACGACTGTGTACACTTGCACAAACTTACGCGTTACAAGTTTTTGGCGCCGTTGTTGGGGATTGTTAACTGTTTCCATAGTCATTTTTTTTGTGAAATTATTTACTTCCAATTTGGTTTATTTCTAACATTACTAACTTATTCTTTTTTACTTTATGATTTTCTTTTCAGGTGTTCATGAGCATAGATCAGATTATCAATTTACTCCCTATAGACCCTGAAATTGAGTGAACTTTCTGACAAAGAAGACGTGAACGAACAACTTAAAGACAAGTCGAGATGGACCTTGGAAATCAGAATCAAAACCAAGGTAATGAAGTCGATCATGTACGAAATGCCATCCTTATTGTCAATGATAGGGATCAATGCATCAGAAAATAAGCTGTGTCACTTTTCAGAGAATTAGAAGGCGATATTGAGGCAACCCAATTTGAATTGGAACCAGTGATGTTTCAAATGCTCCAAACGGTGGGCCAATTGAGTGGTATGCCAATGGAAGATCCATATCTCCACCTTCGATTGTTTATAGAGGTGAGTGATTCATTCGAGATAGCCGGTGTGACTGAAGACGCATTGAGGTTGAAGTTGTTTCCGTACTCGTTGCGAATCGAGCATGAGCATGGCTCAATTCATTACCACCAAGTTCCATATCTACATAGCAAGAATTAGCAGAGAAATTTTTGGTTAAGTATTTCTCGCCTAGCAAAAATGCTAAGTTGAAGAACGAGATCACAACTTTCCAACAATTGGATAACGAGTCTTTGTATGAGGCTTTGGAGTGATTCGAAGAGTTACTTCATAAGTGCTCTCCATGGGATTACTCATTGTATCCAGTTGGAGACATTCTATAATGGTCTCAATGCACATACAAGATTGATGGTAGATGCTTCTGTGAATGGTGCAATTTTGTCTAAGTCTTATAATGAGGCTTATGAGATCATCAAAATGATCGCGAGTAATAACTATCAATTGCCAACAAATCAAACTACTTCAGGAAGACGTGTAGATGGAGTTCATGAAGTTGACACCCTCACTTCGTTATCACTCAAGTAACGTCTATTTTCTCTATGTTAAAATAGTTTACTGCTAATAGTGCTAATAATTTTGTAGCTCAACCACTAAGTCCGTTTGAAGTAGTTTCTTGTGTGTACTATGGGGAAGGTAAATTTTTTTGAGAATTGTCCATCAAATCCTGAGTCAGTGTACTATTTTGGGAACCAACATCAAAATAAGAGTGGACAAGGACCCCAATCCAACTTCTACAATCTTTCATGGTGTAATCATCCTAACTTTTCTTGAAGCAAACAAGGAAATGGACTGGACAACAACTTATTATAGCATAAACTCAACCAGTCTCAAGGGTTTAATCAGCAAGCTCCAAAACCACCTCAAGCTGAGGTGTTAAACAGTTTGGAGAACTTGTTGGAATCGCACATGGAAAAGAATGACACTTTGATCCAAAGCCGAGTAGCAACATTGAAAAATTTGGAAAACCAAATGGGTCAGTTAGCTATAGATTGTAATAGACCGCAAGGAACCTTGCCGAGCGATACTGAGAATTCAAGAAATTTGGGTAAAGAACATATCAAGGCAGTGGCATTGTGAAGTGGTAAAATTCTAGAACCCTGATTGACTGACGTACAAGGTAAGCCCTTCGAGAAGAATCAACCAGTTGTTGAAATTCCTACACCAAAAGAGTCAGAATCTGTAAAAGCTGACAAGATAAATCCTAACTTAGTGAATTCAGATACTTTAACATCTTCTTTGGATGTAGATTTACCTATGTAGAAGAGTTATCCAATTCAATCGAAAGTTCCATCACCTCTATATGCATAAAGATTGCAGCAATACAAGTAGAAACATGAGGTGTAATTCAAGAAGTTTTTGGATGTTCTGAAGCAGTTACACATCAATATTCCGCTGGTGGAGGCTTTAGAACAAATGCCAAATTATGTGAAGTTTATGAAGGATATACTGTCCAAGAAGAAATGTCTGAGTGAGTATGAGACTGTTTCCTTGACAAAGAGTGCAGTGCGTTCTGCAGAACAAACTGCCACCGAAATTGAAAAACCCAGTAAGCTTTACTATATCCTGTAACATTGGTGAATCTTATTATGGTAAAGCTTTGTGTGATTTAGGATTGAGTATCAACTTGATACCTAAGTCTATTTTCAAGATGCTAGGGATAGGTGAAGTAAGACTTACAACTATGACACTTCAGCTAGCGAATCGATCTTTAGCATATCCTGAAGGAAAGATCGAGGATGTTTTGGTAAGAGTCGATAAATTTATTTTTCTTGCTGATTTCATTGCCTTAGATTTTGAAGTAGATAAGGAAGTGTCGATCATCCTTGGGAGACCTTTCTTAACCACGGGAAGAATGTTAATTGATGTGCAGAAAGTTGAACTCACCATGCGAGTTCAAGACGATCAAGTAACCTTTAACATTCTTAAAGTGATGAAATTTCTCGATCCGGCTGAAGAGTGTTCAGTTTTGGAAGAGATAGAAACCTTGGTTTCTATGGAAAGAAATTTTAAAGATCCATTGGAGAAAGCCTTAGATCTTAACCCTTTGGAGGATGAAGAAGGTGAAGAAAACATGGCTTTGATGGAAGCTAATCTGAGGAATTTTATTCAATCCACATGGTTTGAACTGTTGGAGTTAGAAGTCATAGAATTTGTGAAACCCAAGTTGTCAATTGAAGAACCAACTAAACTTGAACTAAAGGTAATTCCTTCCCATTTGAAATATGTTATTTAGGTGACTATTCCACTTTGCCGGTGATTATTTCTGTAGAATTGAAGAAAGATAAAGAGAAGCAACTAATTGTTGTTCTAAAGAAATTTAAGAAAGCAATTGGTTGGACTATAGTTGATATTCAAGGTATAAGTCCTTTTTGCATGCATAAAATTATTTTAGAAGAAGGTGAAAGAGCTTGAATTGATGGGCAAATGAGGCTCAATCCTATTATGAAAGAGGTTGTGAGAAAGGAAGTGATCAAATGCTTAGATGAAGGAATCATCTATCCTATTTCAAATAGTTCGTGGGTAAGTCCGATGCAGTGTGTGCCGAAGAAAGGTGGAATCACGATTGTTGAAAATGAGCGTAACGAGTTGATTCCAACAAGAACTGTTACTGGTTGGAGAATCTATATTGGTTACAGAAAATTGAATAAAGCCGCTCAGAATGACCATTTTCCGTTGCCTTTTATGGATCAAATGTTAGATCGACTGGCAGGTAATGAATTCTATTATTTTTTAGATGGCTATTTGGGATATAACCAAATAGTTGTAGCTCCAGAGGACCAACATAAAACAACCTTTACTTGTCCATATGGTACGTTTTCTTTTAGGCGAATGCCTTACACCTGCAACATTTCAACAATGCACGATGGCAATATTCACTGATATGGTTGAAAATTTTGTTGAGGTTTTCATAGATGATTTTTCTGTTTTTGGTAACACTTATGAATTTTTTGAGTAAATTGGATAATGTACTATAGAGATGCAAAGAGACAAATCTTGTCCTTAACTAGGAAAAATGCCATTTTATGGTTAAGGAAAGACTTTTCTTAGGGCATAAAATCTCAAAAAGAGGAATTAAAGTCGATAAAACAAAGGTGGATGTAATTGAAAGATTACTGGCCCCAATTAATGTGAAAGGAGTCAAAAGTTTCTTAGGCCATGCCAGTTTTTATTGAAGGTTCATCAAAGATTTCCCGAAAATTTCTAAACCATTGTGTTTGCTATTAGAGAAAAATACAGTGTTCGATTTCAACAAAGCATGTTTGGAAGCTTTTAAAGACCTGAAAAAAAGGATAATCTCAGCCCCAATAATTGTTACACCTTATTGGAGCTCACCTTTTGAGTTGATGTGTGATGCAAGTGATTATGTCGTTGCAGCTGTGATGGGTCAAAGAAGAAATAAAGTGTTTCACCCTATTTACTATGTAAGTAGAACTTTGATGGGAGCCCAACTCAACTATATGGTAACTAAAAAAGAACTCTTTGCACTAGTTTTTGCTTTTGATAAATTTCGCTCATATCTTATAGGTACCAAAGTTACAATATTTACTGACCATGCGACCAGTAAATACTTGCTCACAAAGAAAGATTCGAAATCAAGACTAATTTGTTGGATACTTTTACTCCAAGAATTTGACCTGAAGATCCAAGACAGAAAAGGTGTCTAAAATCAAATAGCTAATCATCTGTCAAGGTTGGAACATGACGACTCAATAATGTGTGTCTATCAATGACAATTTCCCAGATGAACACTTATTTGAGGTAAGTCGATGTCCGACGCCGAGACAGGATACGAGGCATTACCGGACTTAAGCATAAACAAACATGCAAAACCAGGCCATAAAATTTCTTTTAATTCAAAACTTTTCATACACATACACATCATCCCTTATTTGGGTCTACGAAGCCCAAAACATACTTTAGAGAGGGTTTGGAACTAAACCAGGAACTTTGGAAAGTTCTGAGAAAACTTAGAAAATTTTACCATAAAACAGAGGCACATGCCCGTGTAGACACAGGGGCACGGCCGTGTGCCTTTGACACGCTCGTATCCTCAGGCTGTGTAACTCTCTGTTTATGACATCAGCACACAAATTGAACCACACGGCCAGGCTACACGCCTGTGTCTCCAGGCCGTATCCCTCACATGGTTGAGACACACGACTGTGTCTCAGCCCGTGTGGCCAACAATTAGGCTATTTTCCAAGCCTTTATGTTACTCATAATCCCTTACAACCTTGCACACATCCAAATCACAATTCATGGCATCATTTTAATAATTAAACACTTTTTATTAAGACACATTTATCATACTAACATATCCTTTTTCATATAATGCACTTACTCATGGAATACCAAGTCCAGATTCATTAATCCCCATTCATAAGACTTGTCATTTTGATGCCCACTTTTACCATTTAACCAAGGTTACAAACTTATCCAACAAACACTCATGTTTAACCATCATCATCTCGTTTCTAAATCATGCAATTACTTTAAAATTATGACCATCTCAAATAGTCATAAAGCATACATCCAACACACATGACATACTATCAATCATGCAAGGCAACCACATAATTTCATCATCACATCATAGGCATTAAACATAGCATAATTAGCTAAACTTACAAACCATAATCAATATGAGCCACATCTCATGGCCATATACAAATAACTCAATATAGCCAACATATTTGACTAAATCATAATAACACATATCATTTGTCTAGTCTCTATACGTGCCACTCACTTGAAATTACTAACATATGCATCATAACTCCAAAGTGGTGACTTGATAGTGTGATGCTACCTCCAACGATCTCCAACCTTGATCCGACCTGACAACACTGAGAGAAAAAGGAAAGGGGGAGTAAGCTTTACGCTTAGTAAGTTTGTATGAAAATAATAAGCAAATTATTAACAAGTTCTAGCCAAATTTTCATTATTATTCATATTCCAGTCAGTCTATTTTCTCGAGTTTCAATCGCTAAATCATTTATATCTAGAGCTATAGAACTCCAAATTAAGATCTGTTAATTTTCTCAGAAACTAGACTCACATATATTCTTACCATAAAAGTTTCATAATTTTTGGTCTAGCCAATTAGTATATTTTATTCATTAAACTCTCCCCTATTTTGCTATCCAATGGCTTCGAAATTTATCTACTAAAAATCAAATATATCATAGTACAAGACTTGGATAATGTTTCTGTCTCTTTCTCTTGAAAATAGACTCAATAAGGATTTCATTCATATAAATTATAACTTATAATTATTTTTGTAAATTTATAGTGATTTTCCCAAGTCAGAATAGGGGAATCCAAATTCATTCTGACTCTGTCTCACAAGAATTCAAATATCTCATAATATTAAATTCTTTTGCTTATACCATTTCTTTTATATGAAACTAAACTTAATAAGATTTCATTTCATATTTAATTCAGTGTCTAATTCGACTTCTACAATTTTTGGTGGCTTTTCAAAGTAGGACTACTACTGCTGTCCCAAAGTTGTTTTAGTGTCAAAATGATGTTAACTAAGTTTATGCACCTTCATACCCATATACACATGAACACATCCATACGTATACAAAAGATCACATACATACATACCTTCCACAAAACCATCATTTGCCAAAGTACTCACATGAATTCAATTACATACCTGTGCCCGCTTGCACATACATAATTTACTTATTTTACTTTCGGATTTCATATCGTTTTTACCCGTTGAACACTTGCAATATGAATCGGACACACAGAAACAATGCACCGAAGTGCCACAGATCAAAGAATCACATGCCTCTCAATGAGGCTACTCAAAAGCACCCGGACCCTAGCATGTATCACATATTCACATGCCTCTCAACGGGGCTACTAAAAAGCACCCAGACCCTAGCATGTATTACGAATCAATTGAGCTCATAACAGACAGATTATTCCTAGTGACATGTCACTCGTATCCTTAACTATTCCTAATGTTAAAACGAGATTTCTGACTTACAAAACTTAACCGAACGTATTCAGAATATGGGCCTCATTTCACAAGGCAATAATCACATATTCATAAATCATTGAAATAACTTTCATCAAATTTGCATAGCAGGTTATATCATCAAATAATCATATAACTCATCAATCATACAATTATCATATATTCCATACATTACTAGTCATGTATCATTATTTCATATCATATTTTCACACCATATACTCATTCCATCAACTTTTCAATATAGTCCATTATAAAATTTATGCCACAATAACAAGAAATATAATTCATACAAAATAGTGCATTATTATTAACACACAAACTTACCTCGAATACAAAAACGACAAAATTACCAATTTAGCCCATAACCTTGTACTTTTTCGATTTAAGCCTGAATCTCAATTTCCTTTATCTAACATTTCAAATATAGCCTATTTAGGGCTCACATTATTCAAATTGACCAAAAAAATCATATTTTGGAACAATTTTACCCCTAAACTTTCACATATTTGCAATTTAGTCCCTAGGCTCGTAAAATGAAATGTGTTCAATTTCTTGGTTACCCAAGCATAGCTAAACCATATTCAAGCTTACGGTAGCCCAATTTTCTCATTAAAATAGATTTTTAGTTACCCATTTTACACCTTTTTCAATTTAGTCCTTTTTTAGGCTTTTTCATGAAAAATCACTTAGTAAAAGATGTTAAACACACTCCAATTGTAACAGCCCTTACCCGTATCCAATGCCAGGACAGGGTTCGAGGCGTTACCAGACTTAAACATTCACAACATGCAAAATCAAGCTGCAAAATTTTTGCCCAAAATTAAAACATCTCAAACACATGCATATTGTCCCTTATGCAGGCCTTCGAGGCCTAAAACATACATCGGGGTGGTTCGAGACTAAATCGAGAACTTTTGATAAACTTTGGACAACTTAACCAATTTTCTTTCTTTGAAGAGTCACACGCCCGGGTGGGTTGGGCCGTGTGGTCACACATGCTTGTGTGGCTTGGACACGTCCGTGCCCCTAGCCCGTGTAACTCTCTATTTATGATGTCAGCCAAACAAATTGATCCACACAGTCAAGCCACACGCTTGTGTGCTAGACCGTGTCCTCCACACGGCTAAGACACATGGTCATGTCTCTACCCGTGTGGCCAACACTTAGGCTATTTTCCAAGCCTTATGTTGTCCTTAATTCTTTCTCATACTTTACACATCATTAACCCAAATTATAGCATCAATTTACTGGTTAATCGACCTTAAGAAAGATTCAAATAAATAATTTGCATGTTGTCTTACATTTGTTTGTTACCCAGCATTTAATCTCTACACATTCTACAATTGTCCATGTTTAATCATTATCAACTTACTACCAGGCCACATATTCATTCCATGGCCACGACCACCTTGAAAGGTTCTAGGGCATTCGTCGTGTACATGTGTTATACTAATTATTCATGGCAACCAATTATAATCACACAACATGCATTAGCCCATAGTAGGAATAATTAGGCTTACAAGTCATAACCATAATAAGCCACATCTCATGGCTATATACAATAGATCAATATAAGCCGGTACATTTGGCTAATCATAACAACATCTAATATAAAAACTAGTCCTTATACATGCTACTCACTTGAAAGTGTGATGTTGTTTTGATTAGCCAATTTCCTTTACTAGCACAATTTCCTTTATCTGAAACTAGACCCAATAAGATTTAATTTAATATTTTATTCAGTCTCTAACTCAATTTCCACTATTTTTTGTGGATTTTCAAATTCGAACTATTGCTGCTGCCCAAAACTGTTTCAGTGCAAATTCATAGTAACTATCATAAGCTCATTGATGATGGACTTATCATTTCATGAAACCCATGTCTCATTACACAATGTAAGTTAACATGATATTACAACACAATTCATAATCATAAGCATTAGGATGGTTCATCTTTCAAACCTTTTTACTTGTTTATCATGTATACACATACATATGCATGAATTTGCTTACTCATCATTTATCACATTTCAATAAGGCATCACTTATGAGTATAACGTACGTACCTGTACATATCTGTAGCATATCAATTAACTTTATCTTTATCACCGCGCCAATCTTGGGACTTTCATTGCATTATTCATTATAATACCCGTTGAATTTCTCGAAAATCTCAATGGATAATCCATTTACCGTCAAGTCATACAAGTGATCATCTCAAGTACGCACTCCCGCGAACCTCACATCTTACAGCGGAATTACCAGTCCAGGCTAAATCCTCTGTAATATAAACTCATAGAGTACTGTCGGGATTACAAGTCCAGGCTAAATCCCCTACAACAACACATACTCAAATGAGATCGGATCTGAATTACTAGTCTAGGATAAATTCAGATCCTAATCAGATTACCCATCTGAGCTAAATCCTTAATGCACACATATTCTTCGGGAGGCTCAATCACTCAAGGAACACCCATCCAGGCTAAATCCGTTTCTATATTTGAGATCAACAGATTACCCGTCCGAGCTAAATCCTTTTCTGCAACACATGCAGGATCTCAAGTCATGTAAGCCATGGTTTATCCATCGAATTTCCGTTTTTATTCAACCGGGATTATCTCTTTTCATCAAGTATCTCATTATGCATAGATGATCATGCAATGTACATCCAATTCAACACATTTCCATGTTTACTTAGACATTAGTCCATGAAATAAACATGGTATTGCATATAATTATATTTAGGCATTTGTTACAATATATAATCTTTATATCAACTAAATAAATACCCATCACACTATGCTTAACCTTGTTTAACCTCATTCTAAGCCCGAATCTTGTTTTCATTTATCTATAATATCCCATTTAGCCTACTAATTAGTCAAATTATTCATATGGGTCAAAAAATCATATTTTTACAAATTTGCATTTTGACCCCTAAACTTTCACATATTTACATTTTTTACCCAATGCTCGTAAAATGATTTTTATTCAATTTCCTTGCACTTCAAGCCTAGCCGAATCATTTTCATAACTATGGCAGCCCCCAATTTCCACTAAATCACCCTTTTATGACTAATTTATAACTTATACGATTTAGTCCTTTTTAAGCATTTTTACCAAAAACCACTCAGCAAAAGTCGTTTATTACACACCAAGCCTTCATATTCTACCATTAAACATCAAAATACATGCATATAATTAATGGGTAAATTTTTAAACATAAACCCTAGGTCAAAATAATGGTAGAAATGAGTAGAGCATGTTACCGGGATTTCAAAAATGTAAAGAACATAAAAAACGGGGCTTGAATGCACTTACTATTGAGCTTGGAAGCTTGAAAACCCTAACCATGTCTTCTCCCATGCAATATTTGGCCAAAGGTAGAATATGGACAAGAAATTTGGCTTTTATTTTGTCTTTTAGTCCATTTAATGACCATATGACCAAAATGCCCTTTTAGCCTTTCTTTGAAATTTTATCCATCCAAGCCCATTTTTGTCCAAAATTTTAGAACTTGGTCAAATTTATATTTAATACCCTCTAATTAAAAATCAAATTTAATTTCATATTAAAAACTTTTAGAACTCATATTTTGCAATTTATTCAATTTAGTCCTTAAAGTCTAATTGAGCACATTTGACATAAAATTTCTTCATGAAATTTTCAGACAAGTATATAAACATATCAGAGACCTTATAATAATCATAAAATAATTATTTCTACTTCGAATTTGTGGTCTCAAAACTACTATTCTGACTAGGCCCTAATTCGGGATGTTACACCAATCTTTCATATTCTACCATTAAACATCAAAATACTAACATGTCATTCATGGGTAAATTTTTAAACATGAACCCTAGCTTAAAATAATGGTAGAAATAGATAGACCATGCTACCGGGACTTCAAAAATGCTTAGAATATTAAAAAGGGGTTCGAAAACACTTACTATTGAGCTTGGAAGATGACAAAACCCTATCCATGTTTCTCCATGAAGAATTCGGCCAAGGAAGAAGATGGATAAAGATTTTTGGCTTTTATTTTGTCTTTTAGCTCATTTTACCCCTAAATGACCAAAATGCCCTTATTACTATTCTTTAAATTTTTACCCTTCCAAGCCCATTTTTGTCCAAATATTTAGAACTTGGTCAAATTACACATTAAGGACCTCTAATTAATAATACAATTCAATTTCATGAAAATTGCTTCTAGAACTCAAATTTTACAAATTGTTCGATTTAGTCCCTGAAGTTCAATTAGGCACTTTTCACATAAAATTTCCTCATGAAATTTTCACACAAGCATAGAAACATATCATAGACTTTACAATAATCATAAAATAAATATTTCCATTTTGGATTTGTGGTCTTGAAACCACTATTCCGACTAGGCCCTAATTCAGGATGTTACATCATAAGTTCCTTTGGTTCTATGCGATAAAGAACAATGGACACCAAGGCAGTACCTTGTAACAGTTCAATACCGAATTCAACTTTTTTGTCCGAATGTACTTCCAAAAATTCATCAGGGAAAACATCCGGGAAGTCTTTAACGGTTTTAATATCCTTACCAGAAAGCGTTGTAGAACCAGAATTAGATACAAAGGCTAAGTATGTCTCGCAAACTTTCCAGAACTAGCTTTTCAGCCACAAGAGCAGAGATCACATTAGAGAGGTAATCTCGACACTTACTGGTCATAATGATCTCACGATCCTAATCCTATCTCAAAGTAACCCACTTAGAGGCACAGTGTAAACCGCCACGATGTTCCACAAGCCAATTAATTCCCAAAATCAAATCAAACTCCCCAAACGATAATTCCATCAGGTTAGCCAAAAACACAA
The DNA here is from genome assembly GCF_007990345.1 of Gossypium hirsutum. Taxonomy (NCBI): domain Eukaryota; kingdom Viridiplantae; phylum Streptophyta; class Magnoliopsida; order Malvales; family Malvaceae; genus Gossypium; species Gossypium hirsutum. Next base: position 42,756,204 of record NC_053431.1, on the reverse strand, counting down.
TGCCCTAAATCTTTAACAGAACCCGTCTATAAATCTTATCCATTTGAACTGACTACCCAAGGGACTAATTACAAAAATCTCTCTAGCAGAACACTTAGTAGATATACCCAATTTTACTGATACAACACTAGATACATATGAATTTGTAGACACTAGATAACTTCGACATTATCTCTATCCTCACGGCACCTCGCCGCATACACTAAAGTAGGTTGTCGTGCCTCAGTCTAAACCGCACCTTTGTCCAGTGCTCTCAGACCTCTACAAGAACCTTTACCACCCCTAACCATACCACAGCCCCAAGGTGGTTGCTGAGTGGCTCTCAGTGGTAGAACAAGACTTGGAGCCGGAGCTTGCGTAGAAGCTTCAACCTGATCAGATTGCTGGGGATAGTCCCAAATATGGTGCTCCATCGATCTGCACAGAAGACAAGCCCTCAACTTAGTCCAGCACTCACCCGGTTTGTGGCTTCCACAATCAGTATAGACCTGAATCTCAATTGATGTAGCTGAAGCATCAGCCCTTAGAGGTCCACCAAACCTAGCCCATTTCTTAGGGTGCTTAGCTGAACTAGAGGACCCAAATCTGTCTTAACCTTACTTTTACCTCTCTCCTAGTCTTTCCTCTCACGCTTAGTGCACTTCACCTCTTCCGCTATTTTCACATTGTCAACTAAGGTTGCAAATATTCGCTCCCTATAAGGAGCTATCAGAATTCGTAGGTCGTATCTCAATCCCTCGTCGAGCCAAAAGCTTTCATAATCATTCGAAACCAAACGGCGAGCATACCTGCTCAACCTCAGAATCTCAGCCTCATACTTTGCCGTAGACCTCTCATTCTGAACTAAGCTCATAAACTCGTGTCTATGAGCTTTCATATAACTCACCCCCATATATTTGGTCTAGAAGGCGTTATTGAAGAAATCCCAAGAAGCTTATTTGGGCTGAGGACCCTGCTCAACTCTATGCAACCACTGGTAAGCCTCGTTGCAAAGTAGGGACACGACACCCCTCAATTTTTGAGCAGGAGTGTAGTCGATGTCGTACATAATACACTCAGTGGCCTCCAACCAATCTTCGGTCACAGTAGGGGTGACTCCAGCGACACCAGTAAACAGCTCAGTACCATTCGGCTAGAATTTTTAGTAACCGACCCTCGACCTTCAGATCCAGAATAGGTCCTAGCGACCCTCTCCAACACATACAACATAGCCTACTTGAGACCCAATCTCAACTGTAGGAGTACCAATGGTCTCGCTGGTCTCTAAATTGGACATACTACTCATAGAGGATGACTCTGTTCAAGCTCCTCCTCGGCGTCCACGACACCTATGGGAAACACGTCCATGACTATCTCATGAAATCATTAAATCAACTTATCTAAAGTACCAAAAGTTCATAGATCAGTTCAGAATTCTTATCAAATATCTTATTTCACAGTTCATATCACAATCTCTAATTAAAAGCACAAGTTCAATTGTAAGAATAGGTTCCTAGCTAAAAAATCTGGCTAAAGCTAATATACTTACAGGTTCAGTGCTAAAGACTCGGTCTCTTATAAAATCAATTTTTAGCGTTACTCGAATAAATTTTCCTTTAAAAATACATTTTATCAAAAATAGGAGCCCAGAAACACAGCTTGAGTTTTTTAAACCTAATCTGAAACCACTAAATGTAACACCTCGTACCCGGCCTAGACATTAAGACGAAGTTTGGAGGCTACATCACAACGTTGAAGAAAAATAACATTAAAGGATTTTAAAGTTTGTCGTTTAGAAAACACCAAACCAGTCAAGTTAATACGGAAATCCAAACTTACAAATTGAAATCCAAAATAAAACATATGTTAATTCAAAGTTAAGAAAATAGTAAAATGTCTAATAGGGAAAGATGACTGAGCTCTCGATACGTTGAGCCTCCAAACTTTGTGGGTTACCTGTAAAACATTCAACAAATAAAATGAGTTTATAACTCAACGTGTCTAATCGATATATAGGCAAAACAACAATAAAACTATGATAGTAATTGCCCAATTTTAGAGACAGAATTAGAAACAGATGACACTCAATAATGTTGTAACCATTTAGGTAAGATGCAAAATATATTCATTATAGATGCAGAATAGATTCGAAACAGATGCAGAATAGATTAGATACAGATACAGTTCCCTACTCCATTCGCTACACACCATCTCCGATCATCCCTACACACCAATTAGTGTTAGTATGACACATTTCAGAATGATCACAAACTAGCTATGAAATTAGTACGTGAGAAATCGCCAAAACCAAAGACAGATTTGTGGCTTAACCACTCAATTTGACAGATCATTAAACTACCATCACTTCCTTCTTTTTATCATTTCCACCCAATGTAGATACAGTTCACAGTTATCAGATATAAAAAATCCACATACAGTTATTCACATGAAAATCACAGTCAGATATTATAGATTATTACCATTTAACAGTTATTGTATCAATTATATGTACAAATAATCAACCATTTAACCTTAGAGTATTGGATATCAAATTATACTGTCTAATTCAGAGCATACAGACCTTACGAAAGGCCTACGTTTGATTCGAATGTCACTCACAGCCCTAGGGAAACTTTCAATATTTTGGCCCACACGCCTGTGTAGATTCACAAGGCCTAGTGCCTAGCCCTTGTAGCCCTCTTAATACCATACACAGCTTGTACACACGCTCGCATCCCTAACCCATGTGACCTTAAATAAAAAACAGTGAGCTAGACAGCCTGGACATATACACGTGTCCCTGACCCGTGTGATTCTAAATCACAAACAGTAAGCTACACGGCCTGGCACACAGCCAGGTGGCATCGACAACCATGTTTTTTGACATTAAAAAATCACAGAAAATTGGATTTTTGATATACACCTACTGTAATTTGACGTAGAAGCAATTGAGAACACTTTGAAACCTAAGAACAGCCAACAATTGTTTAATTACACGATTTAATCAAACTTACAAGACTAATTAAACAATCAACTGAAACATGTTGAAAATTTCAATGCAAACCCCCAATTCAAAAATGACCGTTACCTTCGCACGATAGAAAATTCACAAGCCTAAGGCATCTGGGGAACCATTTTTCTCGAGACCTTCTGTAATGCCCCAAAAATTCTATGTATTTATTTTTGTATGTTTATCTTACACAACTATGTGTCTGCCTCAGTGGTTAAGTGTTCTGGAAAGAGTTTAAGAAGTCTTGGGTTCAAGCCTTGGTTTGTGTGAAAGTTTTGTTTTAAATGAATTAACCCCTGTCTCTAGTTAGTAGGCTTTTAAATAAATGTGGTAATTTTATGTCAGAATGGGCCTGCTGGTCTAGGGGATAAGTGGCGTGTCATTGTTACTGAAGGTCTTGAGTTCGAGTCTTGGCGATGTAGGGGAGTGTTTTCTTTTGTTGGATGCCGTGTAAGTGTTTGTATGAGAGTAGAATTCTGAAGCTAGTGGATGGTTGGAGTGTCTGAAGAGTGTGGGGTTGTTGTGGGTGAATTTTAGGAGGATATTGTGGAGAAGGTTTAGGGATAGGTTGAGAGTGGGTGTCGAATTTGAATTCTGAGCACTCAAGAATTCAAATTTGGTTGGTATTTGCTCCCTATTATGGTTTCTATCAGCATTTTTGGTTCCATTAACCTTTTGGAGGCCGAATTGTGCTAGGGGATCTTACTAGTATCTTTTGTTTTCGTTTTTTCAACTTGGCTTTACCTTGCACTTCTTTTTGCTTACTGATTCCCTTTTCTTCCTCTACTCTTCTATCTGACGTTCTTTCTCTTTTGTCTTCTCCTATTTTCTCAATTATTTTAGGTTTCAACAATTCCCTCTCCTTACATCTTGGTGCTCTGGCCGAATACTTCTTCTTCTTTCTCCCTCTACTCTTTCAATTTTTGGGAAAATTTTCCCTTGTGAGTGTATTGTTTCCTACTAGCTGTTAAATTCTTGTCCTATAGCCGAACCCTGTCTTTGTCGCCGTCTCTGTTCAGGCATACGATTGTTCTCTCTCTCTCTCTCTCTCTCTCTACCATAATAGTTTTTCATCTAACATCTTCCTTTTTCTGCCGATTACTGCTAGAGGTGTGATTGTTCCATCTTTTGCCTCTGTCATATTATGTGCTTTTGGCTTTCGTGTTGGGTGTAGGCTGATTGTTTCTGTCCACTATTCTTGGTTTTATGCTTTCGGTAAGTTTGTTATGCACTTGATTCAAACTATTTGCGTGTACAGTAATTGTTAATAAGTTTCGGTTGGAATGCAGGTAATCTTTAAGGGCTAGTAATCAGTCTTTTGCGGCAGTTTAAGTGTGCAAACCTCAATCGATCGATCAAGGCAAGTGATGATTAATCATTTGGAAAAGTTTTTGGCTAGGGTTCCTTTTAATTCGATTGATAGGTGATTAATCGAGTGTTGTGATTGAATATAGGTTTGGAGTGCTCGTGGGTTATTTGTGCACTTTCTCAAACAAGGTGTGTAAACACAATCCCAACTTTGGAAATCGACAAAAGCCAGAATAAGTGAACAACACGCTACATCAGTGTGCGCTCGCCCGTGTGGTAGTCTGTGTGACTAAACATGGGTGTATGATCATTGAGGCCGGCCATGAGCGATTTCAAGGGCCGAGGTTGTAGTGGGTCATATTGGGTCGAATTGGGCCGTGTGGTCCCCACACGGGTAAACCACATGGATGTGTGGAAGTTATTGGGTCAAGCTGTGCAATATACACGGCCAAGGCCATTGTGGGCTATGTAGGCCACATGGGCGTGTAGGCCCACATGGACCCGTAATTTGGGCCGTGGGCCCAATTTTACTATTTGACTGTTAAGGTTGCACGGGTCGCCCGAGATGACTGTGGACCTATTGTTGGGTCAGTAAGTTTACTTAGACCCCCTATTTGATAAACTGACTGTTTTGCCCCAATGTGATGTTGGACTATATTTTAGCATGCTATTTTTAATTGCATTGAGTACATGTGTAATATCATGATATGACATGACATGTTGTATGATGCGTTGCATGAGGATGGGTTTAATATGATTAGAGGAAGTGTACTGTACTGGTAGCTCTGCTGCAAATACTATTTAGTGTCACAACCAGTACTTCTTGGAGTGTAGGGATGTGTGGGTTGATTATATCCCTACATGGAGTGTAGGGTTGGAAAGAGATGGAGTGTAGAAGCTGGTTGGGTAGGATTTCTTGATTTAATATCTGTACCGTTACTGTCATTGAGATGGGCTTAGGCCCAAACTGATACTGATATTGTAATGGGCCAAGGCCTCAATTGAAACTAAACCATTACAAAAATGGGCTTAGGCCTACATTGTATTTGCTCGCTAAATGGTTGTTTGATTTGGGATTACAAATTGAGTTTTTGTAAACTCAACCTTCTATTTATCTGTGCAGGTAATCCCCAGACTTAGGTGGATCGGTGCAACGGGTGACTCAAAGGTGGCCACACAATTGCTATTATTTTCGCAATTGATTTTAATTATGAATATTATTAGTTAGGGTAAGTTTATTGTAATAAGGCCTCTTTGGATTTTTATTTTTAATTTGGGATTTTTTATTTGTTTTAATTTATAACTGCTAGCAGAAGGAAAAGACGCTGGTTTTCAAAAGATAAATGTTTTTCAAAGATACCACGAATACGCAACCTATTTTAAGAGCTTCCGCAAGAAATAACATTTTAAAAATTAACGAAGTTTTAATATGATTACCTTTTTGAAAAACAGCTCACATTTTGAAAATGAACGTCATGTCTTAAAATCATCTTTAAGATTACACAAAAAGGTTAAATAGAGAATAGGTTTTTCAACGATATCACGCTTTACGAAAAATACTTCAATGTGATATTGTCAAATTCGACTATAACGTCCAGGCCAGGTTTGGGGTGTTACATTTAGTGGTATCAGAGCCAAGTTGCAAAACTTAGTTGTAGATTTCGGTTTCTTGTAAAACTTGGAAATTATAAAAGAACTGTTTTAATTGATTTGAAGTATTTTGAAATGTTTTATAGAATGTGTGGTACACCGAGTCTCCGGCGCCGATTCTATAAGTTTTCTGAAATTGTTGTTTGTTTAAACTGAAATGCTGAGACTACTGTAGGTAGTTGACTGTACTGAAACACTCTATTTAGGTAAACTAAAAACTATAGTAAGACTGCGACCTGCGAGAACAAACTCTGAATTACTGATACTGTTTTCCATAAAATATCCATTAATAAACACTGGAACTGTAAACTGATGCATAAAACTATTAATACAGATAAAACGTAATTCAGTAATGAGCACCAGAGGTACTCGAAAAAGGGGTACAAGAGGCCACGGAGGTGCTTGAGCTGGGTCTTCGTCATCTGGCCACATGCCTAATGTTGAAGCTAGGGAGGCACTAACTTCACCTGTGACTGAGACTGGGTCTCACGATCGTGCAGATGGGGATGACATGCTGTCCCAAGCCATGTTATAGATTCTGGAGAGGGTCGCTGGACCCAATACTGGTGCTGTAGGCCTTGGGTCGGTTACGGAATGACTCCGGTCTAATAGAGCTGAGATTTTTAGGGGTATTGCTAGAGTTGCCCCTAATGTGGCTGAGTTTTAGATTGTGGCCATAGAGAGGATCATGGACGATCTCAACTACTCCCCTGAGCAGAAACTAAAGGGTCCGGTGTCACTGTTGAGATATGAGGCTTACCAGTGGTGGCTTATGGTTAAAGAGGGCACTCAGCCCGAACGACTGTCCTGGGAATTTTTCAAGACTGCTTTTCATGGAACGTATGTGGGTGCTAGTTATATAGATGCCTGGAGGAGAGAGTTTCTGAATCTGACACAAGGGGATAAATTAGTGGCTAAATATGAGGCTGAATTTTTGCGACTAAGCAGCTATGTGCATGGGATAGTGTCAACTGAATATGAACGTTGTGTTCGATTCGAAGATGACCTCAGAGATAGTTTACGAGTTCTGATAGCTCCACAGAGGAGCGAGATTTTGCTGTATTGGTTGATAAGGCAAAGATCGCCAAGGAAGTAAAGCGCACTGAGTGTCTGAACTGTGAGAAGGAGAAAGGTAGGAACAAGAGGGATTCGGAGCCCTCAAGTTCCTTTTTTAAGGCCTAAGAGAAAGGCCAGAGTTGATGGGTCGGTCAGAGTTGGGCCCTTGTTGCTATTGCTAGACTGCAACCCTGTGCTGATTGTGGGAAATGCCATCGGGGCGAGTACTGGAAAAGGACTGGGGCTTGTTTGAGGTGCGGATCATTGGAGCACCTTATCAGAGAGTGTCCACGGAGGCACAATTAGGTGCAAGCTATAGGTTTGGGTACTACACAGCCGCTGAGGGGTGTTCAGCAGCCACCGAGAGGTCGTGGTCAGGCTAGAGGGGGTAATGGTTTGGGCCGTGGTCAGAGGGCACCAGGCAGAGGTGCTGGTCATACTGAGGTGAGGCAGCCAGTACTGGTTTATGCTACACATTTTCGAGAGGATGGAGATGGTCCGGATGTTATCACGGGTACATTCTTTATATATGATGTACCTTATATTGCACTGATAAATATAGGATCTACTCATTCCTATGTAGCTTGTACTGTGTCTGAGACTTTGGGTATCTTAGTTGAGAGCACTATGAGTGAGGTTACTGTGTTGAGTCCTTTGGGGTAGTCGGTGAAGGTAAATAAATTGTTTAGAGATGTTCCTTTGGAAGCTCAAGGGGTTATCTTTTTGGCGGATTTGATGGAACTCCCTTTTAGATAATTTGATTTAATACTGGGAATTACATAGCTTAGATTATGCTACTAAATGGATGGTACTGAGAACTGTGGAGGATGCCGAGGTCTTGTAGTTGGGGAACATCAGAATTACTTGTCGAATGTGATTTCTGCATTAAGTGCCGAGAATTTGGTTAGTAAGGGTTGTGAGGTGTACCTGGCCTATATTAGTGTTTCAGATTTTAGGGTTTCTTCTGTTAAAGACATCAGAACTGTTAAAGACTTTCTGGATATTTTTCTTGATGAGCTACCTAGGTTACCTCCATACCGTGAAGTTGAGTTTGGGATCGAGCTCTTGCCTGGTACAGCTCCGGTGTCCATCGCCCCTAATAGAATGGCATCAAAGGAGCTTGTGGAGCTTAAAGCTCAGATTCAAGAGTTGTCAGATCGTGGTTTCATCTGCCCTAGTGTGTCTTCGTGGGGAGCACTAGTTTTGTTTGTGAAAAATAAGGATGGATCTATGTATATTTGCATTGATTACCGAAATTGAATAAATGGACCATTAAGAATAAGTACCCTACCGAGGATAGATGATCTATTCGACTAGTTTCAAGGAGCTTCAGTTTTCTCTAAGATTGATCTTTAATTTGGGTACCATCAACTGAGGTTTAAAGATATTGATGTATACAAGACAATGTTTAGGACTCGTTATGGTCATTACGAGTTCCTAGTGATGCCGTTTGGACTGACGAATGCACCAGTGACTTTTATGGATCTGGTGAACTGAGTTTCCAGCCCTATCTGGATCAGTTCGTAGTGGTTTTTATTGATGAAATCCTAGTGTATTCGAGGACTGAGGATGAACATGATGAACATCTCCGAGTGGTTCTGCAAATTCTGAGGGAGAAACAACTGTACGCTAAGTTTAGTAAATGTGAGTTGTTGTTACGAGAGGTAACATTTCTGGGTCATGTGGTATCCGGTGAAGGGATTAGGGTTGGTCCTCGAAAGATTGAGGCTATTTTGGATTCGAAACCGCCTAAGACTGTATCTGAGATCCTCAATTTTCTGGGATAGGAAGGGTATTATAGACGCTTTGTAGAAGGATTTTCATTGATTGCAGTACCTTTGACTAAGCTGTTATGTAAGGGTGTGCCATTTAACTGGACTGATGTGCAGTAAGAGAGTTTCGAGAGCTCAAGAAAGTTCTAACTGAGGCCTCTATCTTGATACAACTAGAGTCTAGGAAAGAGTTCACTATTTACAGTGATGCATCACATATTGGTTTGGGATGTGTGCTGCTGCAAGATGGTAAGGTCATAGCATATGCGTCTCGTCAGCTTAAAACTCATGAGGCAATTATCTGACGCATGACTTGGAGTTGGCCGTAGTGGTATTTGCACTGAAAATTTGGAGGCATTATCTATACGGTGAGAAGTGTATCATTTACACTGATCACAAGAGCCTCAAATATCTCCTCACTCAGAAGGAGCTGAATCTTAGGCAGCGAAGATGGATTGAGTTGCTTAAAGACTATAACTGTACTATTGAATAGCATCCTGGTAAGACCAATGTGGTGCGAAACGCACTGAGTCGTAAAGCTATAACTGATCTGAGGGTGATGTTTGCTCGCCTCGGTTTATTTGATGATGGTAGCTTGTTGGATGAGCTCCAAGTTAAATCGACGTGGATGGATCAGATTAAGGGTAAACAGTTGGAGGACGAGTCATTGGGTCTTCGTTTCTGACAGGTTGAGAGTGCTGATACTATGGATTTTGGGCTGAATAGCAAAGGGGTGCTCTGTTTCTGTGGGAGAATCTGTGTACCAAAAGATACTTGTAACACCCCAAACCCGGCCCAGACGTTATGCCTGGATCCGACGTGTCACATTGAAGTTTTTAAAAAAACCCATGCTTCTTTCAACGTCCTTCTTAGTGTTTTAAAAGATAGTCTTTGCTAAGTTAAAAAAGTAAATGGAAGCTGTGCACCAGGTAAGTATCCGAAACAGAGGAGGTGAGCCTAGAAGGCTGCTTAAGTACCAAGCTCTTGATTGGATCCAATCCTAGACATGCCCACAACCATTGCCACACTTTAGTGCTAGGTTAGGTTTTGAGAAAAACGAGTTGGAATTCATTTAAGTAGATATTTTTGATAAACCGATTAATTGTATCGTTGCGTTATTTTGAAAACAATTATCATTTTGGAAACGTGCCCTAGGTCTAACTCATATTGTTATCAGAAAAATATAGGGTATAAGATGAAATAATCCCAGAAAAATAATTAAAATGGTCTTATTACAACCCAAAACCAAATTATAATATTAATAAGATAAAACTTATAAAGAAATAAATCGGCTACTTATTGCAATTAAAAGAAACAGAAACAGTAGTGTGGCCATCTCCGAGTCCCTCACAGCTCCAAACCATCTAAGCTTAGGGATTACCTGCACAGTTAGAAACGGGGTGAGTTTACGAAAACTCAGTGTGTAACCCCAATAACAAACAAACAGTAAATAATACGGTATCAGTACAATCTGGGCCAAAGCCCTATTTAGTCTTGACATATACTGGGCCGAATCCTTTCCATAAATCATATCACAGTGCTGAAGCCTTTTCATAAATCATATCACTGGACCGAAGCCTTTACTGTAAACGGTATGGCCCTTAGGCCCATTTCAATATCACATGTAATGTTAATGGATGTATGCAAGCCCATTTCAATATCACATGTAATGTCAATGAATGTATGCAAGCCCATTTCAAAATCACATGTAATGTCAATGAATGTATGCAATCCCATTTGGGGAGACTACTCGACCCACCATCCGCTACTCTCCACCCGTACCAACCAAGCTCTCCATGTAGGGAATAACTCAACCCACCCAACCAAACTCTCCACTGGTAGCATAGCTAATTTATCATATAACTGGAGGCCTAGCCTCTTTTAATAATTGGGGCAAAGCCCTTTCTGATAAACTGGGGCAAAGCCCTTTTCGGTAAACTGGGGCAGAGCCCTTTTAGCACTTCCTCCATCAATATAACCCATATCCCATGCAATATGTCATGTATGCAGAATGTCATGCCCATATTTGAATCAAACAATCACAGTCAAGTCATTCATATCACCAAAATATATTCACAATCAAATCCGTCAACCACACAGTCCAAGTCAGTCACTTGCCCACAAGGGTAAAACAGTCATTTTTCATATTATAAGGGTATTTTCATAATTTTACCAAAAATCAGGGTTTTCCATGTTCATTACAATTTTCAATATTTTCGAGTGTTTAAACAATGATCTTTAACCCACTTATCAAATTCGGGTTTTTGGGCCCAAAACCCCTAATGGACCCTACGAATGCTGATTTAGCCCACTAAGCCTGCTTAACCCAAACTTTACAACAATACTAACTGTGTTAACATTCAACTTTTCCAAATTCCATTTTCTATCAATTTTACCCAAATGGGCCCAAAAGCCCATTTGGCCCAATTCCTACCCATTGAGGCCCAACTTACCATCGTGCACAAAATTGAGTTCTTACCCGTTCCATCGATCCAAACACCGATCATATCGTATTTATCGCATTTATACCCACACGCAACATTACAAGTTCTCGAAATGCCGGTATTTTAGCATTTCGGCTTCTCAGCAAATATTAATCTAAGCTACTACGAGGGTTAGTACACACCTGTTATGGGTTGAAGTTGAAACGTTTCCATAATCAATCACCTACGATAACCACCACCTGTCACTCAAACTTAACAAATCCAATATCAATATATGTAAAACCTAAGCACATCAGTCATACGAAACATAAGGGCATATTCGTCATTTTACCATACAAGGGTATTACGGTCACTTTACCCTACAGGGGCTTTACGATCTTTTTACCTATTAGGGGTATTTTAGTTATTTCATCCTACAAGGGTGTTTTGGTAAATCTACAAACCAAGGGTATTTCAGTAATTTTGTAAACTAATGGTATTTCTATAATTTTTAGAAAGTCAAGGGTATTTCTATAATTTTGTAAATCAGGGGTATTTTGGTAATTTTACAAATTGAGGGTATTTCAGTAATTTCACAAACCAGTAGTATTTCGGTAATTTTACAAACTAGGGGTATTTTGGTAATTTTACAAACTAGGGGTATTTTGGTACTTCTATCCTACAGAGGTATTTCAGTAATTTCACAATAGAGGGTAAAACGATAATTTTGTAAATTGAGGGTAAAATGGTAATTTTGTAAATCGAGGGTAAAACGGTAATTTTGTAAATTGAGGGTAAAATGGTAATTCTATAAATTGAGAGTAAAACGGTAATTTTGTAAATCGAGGGTGAAACGGTAATTCTATAAATCGAGGGTAAAATGGTAATTCTACAAATCGAGGGCATTTCAGTAATTTGGTAAACTAAAGTATTCTAAACAGGGATAACAATACGAATGGGCTTAAAGCCTATTCTCGACCCAAATGGGCCCACACGCTCGTGTGGCCCTTTTAGCCCAAATCTAGCCATAAATATGAGATTCACCTAGCCTAGTCCAATATTTACTACACAATCAAACAACTTATCCAATTGGGCCCGTAGGCCCAGTAGGCCCACATGACTCCTTTCGGCCCATCGCGGCCCGAAGTAGCCATTCTACAGCTAGAGTAGAGAGAAAATACACACTTGATAGGAGACTGGAGTTAATCTGTAACACCCCGAACCCGAGACCGACACCGGAGTCGAACACGAGGTGTTAACAGACTTTAAACCCCTTATAAAAAATATTTCCCAGACACTGCCAATCTGCGTACTAGTCGCTTTAAAAATCATATCTTGAGTTTCACAACTCGAAAATCAGTTTCGTGATTTTTCCCTCAAACTAGACTCATATTCCCATCTACATATTTTTTTCTAGAATTTTTGGTAGGGCCAATTAGTACAGTTTATTAGTCAAAGTCTCCCATGTTATAGGGATCGACTACCCTGACCTTTGCGCATTACGACTTAGATATCTCCTTGTACAGGGCTCCAATACTGATGCCGTTTGTTTCTATAGAAACTAGACTCAGAGAGGAATCTATAAATATATGGTATGACGCCTAATTATCTCTGGTTAATTTATAATTAATTTCCAAATTCGGAATAGGGAATCCAGAAACTGTTCTGGCCCTGTCTCACGAGAACCAGAATATCTCTTAACATACTGTCCGTATGATTGTTTTGTTACTTTCCTATGAAAGTAGATTCATCAAGGTTTGTTTAAATAATTTATTCACTATTTAATTCCATTCCTACTATTTTTAGTGATTTTCCAAATTTACATCACTGCTGCTGTCAGCATCTGCCTTTAAGGTAGACTTTACCTATTTCATGGTTTCCATGATTCAACTAGCCCTTTTTGCATAAATAGCACAATTTATGAAAGTGATTAACCATCCTCGTGGCCAATCCTTATCAAGCATATCCACACCAAATGATTATAACATTACACTCAAACACATATAAGCCATTTTCGCATGGCTATCCAAATTTATAAAAGTCCAAAGGGTCCACGACCCACAACAAACGGGTAGTCCTATACATGCCATTTCGAAGTTCAACCAAAATTGTACCAAAAGGGGGCTTTGATAGTGTGGGCGACTTTGACCTCAAGATCCCGAGTCCGATAGCTGGAGAACCAAATCTATAAAACAGAGGAGCAAGGAAACGGAGTAAGCAATTTATGCTTAGTAAGTTTTGAGCAAGGAATTCCAGCACAACAAAAGTATAGCATTCATATAGCTAAACGGATAATTTCATATGCACAAATTTACGATATCGTACTTGCTTCACATTATCAACCCTTATGTACATACACAAAAGATCAACTCAGCCAAAGGCCGGTAGCTCGTTTATCAACTGAGCGAATACTTATTTGTAAGGGCTCAACTAAATTCAAGCACATACGAAACATACCTCAATGTTGGGATGTTTCGAGAGTATTAACTGGAATTTTACAGCAAGTTCATTCATTCCCAAATCACGTACCTTCGGAATTTAACCGGATATAGCTCCTCGTTCAAATGCCTTCGGGACATAGCCCGGTTATAGTAATTCGCACAAATGCCTTCGGGACTTAACCCGGATTTAGTAACTCGCACAAATGCCTTCGGATCTTAGTCCGGATATTGTCACTTAGCACAAGCCTTCGGGACTTAGCCCGGACAGCATTCAAATAACCATGCACATTTAACAATAAATCATGGCCCATTCGTATTTCATTTTCGTTAGCAAAACTCAAACACAAGACATTTATCATTCTTGCAAATTCGGCTCAATAGCCACACAAAGAGCATGATTTTAATTTGCTCAAAACATGATCTAATCACACATAATTTAAGCTCTTTTGCTCAAGAACTTACCTCGGGTGTTGTCGAACGATTCCGATAGCTATTCGACCACTTTTTCCTTCCCTTTATCGGATTTAGTTCCCCTTTGCTCTTGAGCTTAATTAAACAAATAAATTGATTTAATCATTTGAGCATCGAAAAGAGGAACACAAGGCACTTAGCCCATATTTATACATTAGACATTAAAGTCACATATGTACGGAATCATGAATCAAACTCAACATTTTAGCTAATTTTTCCCCCTTGGCCGAATATGCATGTCTATTTTGGGGCCGATTTCAACACTTAATACATTCTACAAGTATGGTCACTTGTATTGACTAAACACCCTTTTGTTTCAAGTTCAAAACTTGGCTAATACACACATATGCACACTAGTAAAGCATCCTCTCCCTTTCCATCAATTTAACACATGCATTGCTCATTAACATGCAAAAGTTATATTCGGCCTTAGCACACAACTTGCTAGCCGATTCTTCTCCATTTAGCAACCAATGCACATATGTGCTCACTCAAAAATGCTAAAAAGGAGGTTCAAGAATCATCAAGCCACCATCACATGCATCATTAACAAGCTTCATATTTAGCATGCAATGGCATTAACACAAACTCCACCTAGGCCGAATCTTAACTCATCCTCATGCCTCATCACCACAACATCAAACATCAACCAAGAATGATGCATCCATGGCCGAGTGTCATTTCCATCACATAGCAAGATTTAGACCATGGGCTAGGTAGAACTCAAGCTAACAACTAAAACATGCATGCATCTCATGGAACATCATCAAACATACCTTAGCCTAGCTACATGCATGGCCGAACCTCTTCAACCTTTCTTCTTCCTTCCTCCTTAAAATTTTTGGCCAAGGATGAACTAAAGGATGAGCATTTTTTTTCTTTGGTTTTTTCTTTCTAGTTTCGGCTAAATGAAGATGAGAAAGGATGAACAAAAATTTTCTCCTTTCTTTTCTTTAGCTCACGGCAATGGGGGGGGAACAACTACACACATTTTTTTTTGTATTCATCATACTCCTTTTCATTATTTTATGCCCATGCCCCTTATTTTATTTTTTTCCTACATACCTCACTAGGCCAACATGTTCCCAACATGTTTCCACCCATAGCATTGCCAACCACTAGCTCAAATTTTGGGTAATTTGACATGCAAACCCATCATTTTCACAACATGCATTAATAGACCATTTTAAATTAGCCTATCATATTTTCACCATGTCTCATATCAATCCCTATTTAATAATTTCTCATGCAATTGGCAAAATTGGAGAATGAAACTTCCACATACTCATGTACACACATAATAAGCATAGAATATGGAAATCAATTATTTTTATGACTCGGTTTTGTGGTCCCGAAACCACTTCCCGACTAGGGTCAATTTTGGGCTGTCACAACTCTCCCCCACTTAAGAAATTTTCGTCCCCGAAAATCTTATCGGTAAATAGGTTTGGGTATCGTTCTTTCATCGAGCTCTCGGTTTCCCAAGTAGCTTCCTCGATCCCGTGTTTGAGCCATAACACCTTAACTAACGGAACCCTTTTGTTTCGCAACTCTTTCACTTCACGAGCTAGGACACGCATCGGTTCTTTTTCATAACTCATATCGGCTTGAATTTCAACCTCTGATGGGCTAATTATATGCGATGGATCAGATCGATAGCGTCGAAGCATCGAAACATGAAAGACGTCGTGAATCTTTTTAAGATCATGGGGCAAAATCAATCTATACGCAACCGGACCAACTCGTTCGGAGATTTCGTACGGCCCAATGAATCTCGGGCTCAACTTGCCCTTACGGCCAAACCTGAGTACCTTTTTCCAAGGCGAAACTTTAAGGAACACTTTATCTCGCACCTGATATTCAATGTCCTTCCGTTTCAAATCCGCATACGATTATTGACAATCTGTGGCTGCTTTCAGACTTTCACGGATTACCTTTACTTTCTGTTCGGCATCCTTAATCAAATCAACTCCGAAAATTTTACTTTCACCGAGCTCGGTCCAAAACAATGGTGTACGGCATTTACGACCGTACAAAGCCTCGTAAGGTGCCATCTTAATACTTGATTGAAAACTATTATTGTAAGCGAATTCAATCAAAGGTAAATACCGTTCCCATGAACCACTGAACTCGAGGATGCAACATCTCAACATATCCTCAAGTATCTGAATTATCCGCTCAGATTGACCATCGGTTTGGGGATGAAAAGCAGTGCTAAAATGCAGCTTGGTACCCAAAGCTTCTTGCAATTTCCTCCAAAATCGCGAGGTGAATCTCGGATCTCTATCCGACACGATAGAAATAGGTACCCCGTGTAATCTCACAATCTGAGAAACGTACAATTCAACTAGTCTATCCAATGAAAAATCCATACACACGGGGATAAAGTGAGCCGACTTAGTCAGTCTATCAACAACAACCCAAATCGCATCCTTCTTACTTGTTGACAATGGCAGTCCGGACACAAAGTCCATTGTGACTCGATCCCATTTCCACTCGGGTATCATGATCGGCTGAAGTAATCCTGAAGGCACTTGATGTTCCGCTTTCACTTGTTGACATATTAAACATCTCGAAACAAGGTCGGAGATGTCTCGTTTCATACCATGCCACCAAAACCAACGTTTCAAATCGTTGTACATTTTCGTACTCCCCGGGTGACTTGACATTCGGCTACAATGGGCTTCGTTCAGAATCATCAAAATGAGTTCCGAACTCCTTGGAACACACAAACGACTTCTGAACCTCAAACAATCATCATCATCAATTTGAAACTTCGATTCCTTGTTCGGAGCACACTCAGCCCGTTTTGCAACCAATTCATCATCAACTTTCTGGGCTTCACGAATTTGATGAATCAATAATGGTTTGGCTTTTAATTCAGCAACTAACACATTGTCAGGTAGAACAGACAAATGCACATTCATTGCTCGTAAAGCAACCAATGACTTCCAGCTTAAGGCGTCCGCAACCACATTAGCCTTTCCCGGGTGGTAATCAATGACAAGCTCGTAATCTTTCAACAACTCAAGCCAACGTCTTTGTCGCAGATTTAAGTCTCTTTGAGTCATCAAATATTTGAGACTTTTGTGATCCGAAAATACATGGCACTTTTCACCAAATAAGTAATGTCGCCATATTTTTAAAGCAAATACGATGGCAGCTAGTTCAAGATCATAGGTCGGATAATTTTTCTCATGTGGCTTTAATTGTCTCGACGCATAGGCCACAACTCGATCTTCTTGCATCAATACGCAACCCAACCCAAGTAGGGATGCGTCACTATAAATGACAAACTCTTTGCCTGATTCGGGTTGCACTAAAATTGTAGCTTCAGTCAAATGAGTTTTCAGTTGATCGAAACTTTTCTGACATTTCTCCGTCCATTTGAACTTAACATCCTTTTGAAGTAGCTTCGTCATTGGTGTGGCTATCATCGAGAAACCTTTGACAAATCGTCGGTAATAACCGGCGAGCCCCAAAAAGCTTCGAACTTCGGTAATATTTCTTGGAGGTTTCCAGTTAAGTATGGCTGAAATTTTGCTCGGGTCAACTTGAATACCCGATGCGGATACCACATGACCCAAGAAGCTAACCTCTCTTAACCAGAACTCACACTTACTGAACTTAGCATATAACTGCTTATCCCGCAAAATTTGCAACACCAGTCTCAGGTGCTCAGCATGTTCGGTCTCATCTCTTGAATAGACCAAGATGTCATCAACGAACACAACTATGAACCGATCCAAATATGGTCTGAAGATCTGATTCATCAAATCCATAAATACCGCAGGGGCATTAGTGAGCCCAAACGGCATCACTAAGAACTCGTAGTGACCATATCTCGTTCTGAAGGCAGTTTTGGGTATGTCCGAATCTCGAATTCGCAACTGATAATAGCCCGATCTCAAATCTATTTTTGAGAACATTGAGGCTCCCTTCAGTTGGTCGAACAAATCATCGATACGCGGTAACGGATATTTGTTCTTTATCGTCACTTTATTCAGTTGACGATAGTCAATGCACAACCTCATGGTTCCGTCCTTCTTTTTCACGAACAATACTGGTGCACCCCAAGGTGAGAAACTTGGTCGAGCAAAACCTCTATTTGTCAATTCTTGCAACTGAGCTTTCAACTCTTTTAACTCGGTTGGTGCCATACGATACGGAGCTATCGAAATCGGCGTAGTCCCAGGTACAAGCTCAATACCAAACTCTACCTCCCGAACAGGTGGTAAACCCGGTAATTCTTCAGGAAAAACATCCGGGTATTCACAAACCACCGGCACAGATTCGGGTTTCTTGTCTAATTCTTTGTCATCCAGTACATACGCAAGGTATGCTTCGCACCCTTTTCTTACATATTTCTGGGCCAACATTGCTGATATTACAGCTGGCATCCCCTCCAAGTCCGTAGACTCAACTCGGATTACTTCGTTATTTGCGCACCTCAAATCAATAGTCTTGCTTTTGCAATTCACAACCGCATCATGCGCGGTCAACCAATCCAAACCAAGAATAACATCAAATTCATCAAACGGCAAAAGCATCAAGTCCGTCGGAAAACAGGAACCTCGAATTTCTAGGGGACATTTCTTACACACTTTGTCGACAAGCACGTAACGACCCAAGGGATTTGACACCCGAATTACGAACTCAGTAGACTCAATAGGTAAAGTCTTACTGGATGCTAAGGTTTCACATATGTAAGAATGAGTAGAACCGGGGTCAATCAAAGCAATTACATTAGTATCAAAGAGAGTAAAAGTACCGGTAATAACATCAGGCGAAGAAGCATCCTCGCGGGCACGTATAGCATAAGCTCTAGCAGGCGCACGAGCCTCGTATCTGGTCGTAGCATCTCTAGATCCTCTCTGACCACCACTAGCATTGCCCGTATTTCCAGATGGTCTACCTCGAGCAGTGGTAGCACCCGGTTTCCCACTCTGATTTTCATTCTGTTCAAACAACCTCGGGCAATCTTTAATGAAGTGGTCAACTGATCCGCACTTGTAACAGGAGCGGTCAGGGAATCTATAACTCCCCGAATGCCATTTACCGCAATATCGACATTTCGTTCTATCTCGACGTTCATTCCCAACACTGGCGACCAAAGTGCCTCGTGTACCCACAGGGGGTCGATCACGATCTCGTCTAAAAAGGCCTGAAGTGCCTCTAAACTGGCCCGCATCATCTCGAAATTTCTTCGATGCCTGTTGAAGAGACTTTCCTGAAGATCTTTTACGAAACTCTCCAGTTCCCACATCAACTTTTTGTTTTTCTTTTCTAAGCTCTTCGGCTTTACAAGCTCGCTCGACCAGTACTACGAACTCTCGTATTTCAAGAACGCCAACGAACATTTTTATATCTTCATTCAACCCATCCTCGAAGCGTTTACACATGATAGCCTCGGACGAAACACATTCCCGAGCGTATCTACTAAGTCTAACAAATTTTCGCTCGTAATCAGTAACTGACATGGAACCTTGCTTAAGCTCAAGAAATTTCTTCTGTTTTTGATCAACAAATCTCTGACTGATATACTTTTTCCGAAACTCAGTTTGGAAAAACTCCCAAGTTACTTGCTCTCGAGGCACAACAGAAGTCAGAGTACTCCACCAATAGTAGGCAGAATCGCGTAGCAAGGAGATAGTACACTTTAGGCATTCATCGGGTGTACAAGATAGCTCATCGAGTACCCGGATAGTGTTGTCCAACCAAAATTCAGCTTGCTCGGCATCGTCGCTATCCGTAGCCTTAAATTCAGTAGCCCCATGTTTTCGGATTCTGTCAACTGGGGGCTTATTTGACCTTATTTGGTCAGTTACCGGAGGTATTGTAGGTGCGGGGGTGGTATTAGTCGGGAATGGAGGTTGTGGAACAGCCGTATTAGTTCGAATGTATTGGTTGAACCAATCATTCATCACGCTATAGAAAGCTTGTCTAGCTTCCTCATTCGGGTTACTAGCATTAGGTTGAGAGTCTGCCGGCGCTGTCCCTTGTGCGGGAGCAAGCGCTACACTCTCAAGATCATCAGCTACCTCTCGGTCGGGATCAGGATCCATTACTATAAATAAACACATTTACAATTGTCAGAAATCACCACACTATCAAGTAATCACATAAAATGGCATGTATAGCTAGACCCAACGCATTACGGTAGTCCTAGAATCGACTAAACCGCAGCTCTGATACCAATCAAATGTAACACCCCGAACCCGAGACCGACACCGGAGTCGAACACGAGGTGTTAACAGACTTTAAACCCCTTATAAAAAATATTTCCCAGACACTGCCAATCTGCGTACTAGTCGCTTTAAAAATCATATCTTGAGTTTCACAACTCGAAAATCAGTTTCGTGATTTTTCCCTGAAACTAGACTCATATTCCCATCTACATATTTTTTTCTAGAATTTTTGGTCGGGCCAATTAGTACAGTTTATTAGTCAAAGTCTCCCATGTTACAGGGATCGACTACCCTGACCTTTGCGCATTACGACTTGGATATCTCCTTGTACAGGGCTCCAATACTGATGCCGTTTGTTTCTATAGAAACTAGACTCAGAGAGGAATCTATAAATATATGGTATGACTCCTAATTATCTCTGGTTAATTTATAATGAATTTCCAAAGTCGGAACAGGGAATCCAGAAACCGTTCTGGCCCTGTCTCACGAGAACCTGAATATCTCTTAACATACTGTCCGTATGATTGTTTCGTTACTTTCCTATGAAAGTAGATTCATCAAGGTTTGTTTAAATAATTTATTCACTATTCATCACTGCTGCTGTCAGCATCTGCCTTTAAGGTAGACTTTACCTATTTCATGGTTTCCATGATTCAACTAGCCCTTTTTGCATAAATAGCACAATTTATGAAAGTGATTAACCATCCCCGTGGCCAATCCTTATCAAGCATATCCACACCAAATGATTATAACATTATACTCAAACACATATAAGCCATTTTCGCATGGCTATCCAAAATTTATACAAGTCCAAAGGGTCCACGACCCACAACAAACGGGTAGTCCTATACATGCCATTTCGAAGTTCAACCAAAATTGTACCAAAAGGGGCTTTGATAGTGTGGGCGACTTTGACCTCAAGATCCGAGTCCGATAGCTGGAGAACCAAATCTATAAAATAGAGGAGCAATGAAACGGAGTAAGCAATTTATGCTTAGTAAGTTTTGAGCAAGGAATTCCAGCACAACAAAAGTATAGCATTCATATAGCTAAACGGATAATTTCATATGCCAAATTTACGATATCGTACTTGCTTCACATTATCAACCCTTATGTACATACCAAAAGATCACTCAGCCAAGGCCGGTAGCTCGTTTATCAACTGAGCGAATACTTATTTGTAAGGGCTCAACTAAATTCAAGCACATACGAAACATACCTCAATGTTGGATGTTTCGAGAGTATTAACTGGAATTTTACAGCAAGTTCATTCATCCCAAATCACGTACCTTCGGAATTTAACCGGATATAGCTCCTCGTTCAAATGCCTTCGGGACATAGCCCGGTTATAGTAATTCGCACAAATGCCTTCGGGACTTAACCCGGATTTAGTAACTCGCACAATGCCTTCGGATCTTAGTCCGGATATTGTCACTTAGCACAAGCCTTCGGGACTTAGCCCGGACAGCATTCAAATAACCATGCACATTTAACAATAAATCATGGCCCATTCGTATTTCATTTTCGTTAGCAAAACTCAAACACAAGACATTTATCATTCTTGCAAATTCGGCTCAATAGCCACACAAAGAGCATGATTTTAATTTGCTCAAAACATGATCTAATCACATCATAATTTAAGCTCTTTTACTCAAGAACTTACCTCGGGTGTTGTCGAACGATTCCGATAGCTATTCGACCACTTTTTCCTTCCCTTTATCGGATTAGTTCCCCTTTGCTCTTGAGCTTAATTAACAAATAAATTGATTTAATCATTTGAGCATCGAAAAGAGGAACACAAGGCACTTAGCCCATATTTATACATTAGACATTAAAGTCACATATGTACGGAATCATGAATCAAACTCAACATTTTAGCTAATTTTTCCCCTTGGCCGAATATGCATGTCTATTTTGGGGCCGATTTCAACACTTAATACATTCTACAAGTATGGTCACTTGTATTGACTAAACACCCTTTTGTTTCAAGTTCAAAACTTGGCTAATACACACATATACACACTAGTAAAGCATCCTCTCCCTTTCCATCAATTTAACACATGCATTGCTCATTAACATGCAAAAGTTATATTCGGCCTTAGCACACAACTTGCTAGCCGATTCTTCTCCATTTAGCAACCAATGCACATATGTGCTCACTCAAAAATGCTAAAAAGGAGGTTCAAGAATCATCAAGCACACACATCATCATTAACAAGTTATAAGCATGCAATGCATTAACACAATCACAGGCGAATCAACTATCCTCATGCCTACCAAACATCAAACATCAACAAGAATATATCCATGGATGTCATTATCAAAGCAAGATTTAGCCATGGCTGGTAGATCAGCTAACACTATATA